>NC_052476.1:13739593-14039593 GCF_009730915.1 Dioscorea cayenensis subsp. rotundata | reverse complement strand
TGATACAATTTCAAAATTATATTTCTAAAGTAGGGATTTCAAGCATGTACCATGGAAAGATGATCAACTGGTATTCTCCCTCCTGACCTATTCTTCCCATCCAAAACCTGAAGTAACCACATGATATTATAAGACTATCAAACCAAGTAAACCAGATATCAATCACGCATTTGGAAAAATAATTTAATAGCCTGCATGCCACAGCCAATACTTCAAAAGCATACATTGTTCCTACAATATGGATGCACATATCAGAAAGACTGAAAGTCTCATATCTGAGACCTAAATATGATGTCTCAGGATTTATTAAAATTAACACAAGATGTATTTAGGGATAGAACTTAAGGTAAGTGATCTAAATCATATTAAATTTTTAATATGGTAAAATAGAATTCTTATGAACATACAAATTTATGAAAATCAGTAGTAAAAATATTTAAAGGATAAGGATTAATTTACAAAAAATAAAGGCAATTCAAGAAAAATTGAAGATTGACATGGGAAATCGAAAAAAACAAGTTAAGATAGAAAATGGAATGGAAAGGAGAAAGCGAAACCAAAACTCCATTTATTTTATCCAAAATGGCACAAGTTTTAGGAGGATAAGGTTCAGTCTGATGTCCAGACATCACTGACAGAATACATAGTTCATGATACATTGCTTTGGCTGCTCATATTACATTACAAAATTGAGCAGTCTTCAAAGTTCATATTCAAATGCTATGACTAAAGATTAATGAAAATAAAATTATGCATGCAAAAAATGAGATCATAAACATCAATAACCTAGTTCTCAATTACTTTATTATCATTCAGAAAACAACACAAGTGTTTTGACAAGATAAGCCAAATAATCATCTATGTGGCTTAAAAGTGAAATAAATCCAAATCAAAGTTTCTTAAAAAAAAAAAAAGATTTCTCTCTGTTCACAACATACAAAGGTAATTCACATAAGATTGAAAAAATATGATACAACTTTTGTTGATAATGGAACGTCGAGAACGGGACGTAAACAAAGAAGATATATTGCAAAGGATACACATAAAGAGGAAAGGCAAATAGATAGTATGAGGGCAGAGAAAAGTTCAGAGGGATGCTAACAATGTAATAGAATTGAAGCCTCATAATGCCTGGTAAAAAACAATAAAGATGATTGAACTAAAAACTTTTGTGTTCTCTAGTAGCTGACAGCTCATCATACAATAGTATAAATATGCGGTAGGTCGCGGAAGGCATGAATGAAACAAGAGAGACAAAGGAGGGAAGATGCACAATAACTAAAAAGAAGAGGAAGTTCACAAGCACACACTCTTGTTTCATTATGACAAACTCTGATGTATCTCAATGACTTTTATCAACCAAACTTGCACCCTTGGTCATTACCTCAGACTAAGTGGTGAATGTAGAACTTAATGTAAAAACACAACCACAACCACATGTCCCAAGTCCCACCTTATTCCCGTGGAAAGAAATTCCCTTTAATCCAGTCAAAAAGGATTTAACTTTGACTCCAAGAAATAGATATTCTGGCTTGGGTGGTGATAGTGATATCTCGCACATAGTTTCCTGATTATTGTATAACACAGGCAGCCTTTTATTCCTATCTCATTATTTTCCATTTCATACCAAACCAAGAACAACAGTCATGATTTATTCTCAAAACTTAACTCATAAAGAAAGCACATTAATAGTTTAATTGTACAACCCTCCACTGATCCAGCAAGTTTACTACCAAAGAAAGTAATAGGCTGGTTAAGTTGTATCATATTCCCTATGTGCTTCATTGGAAACAACAATTGCAGTTCTTTGAATTTTTTGTACGGTGGAGGCTTGGAGATTTTGGTACCGTTTAGTATTATATTTTTTCAATTAAATCATATAATGCCCCCACTTCCTCTTAGAATGCTCCTCCATAAATCTCATAGATTTAATGCCCTTAGTTTCATCCCCAACCAATAAATTAGTGAAATTTGATCAATTTACAGAATAGTTTTAAGGGATGATCAAAAGTATGCGAGTTTTGTGGATGACCTAACTAGCAAACAAAAAACCAAACTACAATCTATATTCCACCCAATTAACAGCACAATCTTTAATCAGCAAATCATAATACTATTAAAGTAAAGTTGCAAATGGTAATCCGTCAAAAATCCAAAACCAATAGACCAACCAATTCAAAAACTATTCCTTTCTTCAAACTTAAAATCTTTCAAAAACTATTCCTTTCTTCAAAATTACAAGTTTAAAAAGTCCAACAAATTGCGGCAAAAATCCCACAAATTAGGAAGCCCCTAAATCAACCACGTAATTTTTTTTACCACTAAAAATAAAAATAAAAAATAAAAAAATGGCGCAATGTCACATGGAAAAGATAATCTCTGAAATCACATTAGCAAAAATTCAACAAAAACCCTATTCCAGCAACATTACCCACAAACACAATAAGAACAAATAAACAAACAGACCTGCGAGATGATTGCAGCGAACGACATGCCGAGAGGAAGAGCAAGATCAGAGACACCATCTTCATTCCTCCTGGGGCACGGCTCACAGCCCCTTCTTCTACCCTTGATGCGAACTCCTTGCGAGGAAAGAACAAGAAGACGACGAAGAAGAAGCATCCTTCAACACTTTCTTCGAATTCAACAAAAGAATCCCCTTGCGCTTGCGCAAAGGCTTCAATACCTTGGACACCCGCGGATACTCAATGGAATGATCTCCTCCGCCGCAATTGCCGCCTTCGCTGCCATGTCCGGCGGGTGCAGTGTTCTGCGGCGACGGAGGAGGATCGACGGAGGAGGACTCCATGACCGGAAAGGGCAAAACGAAAGTGAGGTGAGAAAGAGAGCGCAATGGCCTCTTGATTCTTGTGCTTATTATTTTTGACCCCTGAAAATTCCGAGAATTATAAAGATAGTTGATTCGGAAATTATGAAAACCTCTAAATATATATATATATATATATATATATATATTTTTTTATAATACCTAAATATTTCCTACTATTTTTTTCTCTTTATTTAAAAATATTTTTAATTAATTTTTTTTATTTTTTTGGGAAAGAGGAGCGGGGCGAATCCACTAGAGACCCAGGGACGTGCACAAGCCTCGGTGGAACAAGTGAGGAAGGGGCCGCACTCACATGAGCACTAGAACCACCCGTACATAATCACTATTCACAATTCCCAGAAATGTGCCCTCAGCCGAGAATCGAACTCTCACCACTCGGGCGACCCGTGTACCAATAGACCCGAAGGTCGTTGGTTTAATTTTTTTACTTTTAAAAATGGGTGAACTTAGTCAGTCTACTCTTAGCAGTATTATACAAAAATTAATTGTCACATTTTAAAAATAAAAAGACTAGTTTAAAATATTCCAGAGTAGAAAGTATATATTTTGAGAGGGGCAAACAAGGAGAGAGAAGTATAGGAAAAATATGCAAGTACATCCTTAATAATTTGGTAATTAAATAAGATCAAAACTGTATTCAATAAAGACCTTCTATAAAATTTTAGTCAATGAGCACAAGTTGCACAATATTTTGAAATTTAAAAAGCCATATTTTGGGAAGTCAAACAAAATCTTAAATGGAATGTATATGTAGTTGATGGTGAGGATGCATGGCAATTTATTTAAAAAAAAAAATGCACGGCAATTCATGTTTATTGAGACTTTCATTTCTATCCCCGAAAAAGAGAATGAAAGTCATTACAACCCTCACTTTGAGAAATTACTCACAACCCCCACTTTGAGAAATTACTCACTATCTTCACACTAGGGGCCATTTGGTTGACATTGATATTGAAACATTATTATAGATTATATGGTAATTAATCATATTACTACCAAAACATTACTTCATTTGGTTCACCTTTTGGAATTGTGGCATAAATAATGTTGATGTTAATCCAAAATTACTAATAGTAAAAATATTACAGAAAAAACTCAGTAATCACATTACTACTAAAACTAATGTCTATTTTGATTAGTAAGTGGGATAATCTCAACTAAAATATTTAGATATTTTTTCACACTAGGCGACAAGCACCCCAATTTAAGGTTTAAGACCTTGTTTGGGTTGGCTTCTCAAAAAAGCTTTTTTTTTTTTTAAGTTTAGTAGAAGTGCTTCTGAAAAAAGTGTTTTTCCAAAATAAGTTAAGCACTTTTTTATATTTTGTGTTTGTGTTAGCTTTTCTGTAAAAACAGAAGCTATAAAAATAAGCTAAAAACAGCTTTTTTCAGAAGCTGCTCATGACTAGTTTCTGAAAAAAGCTGTTTTCAGTTTTTTTTACAACTTCTGCTTTTGCAGAAAAGCCAATACAAACAACTTTTTTTGAATCCAGAAGTGCTTAACTTTTAAAAAAGCACTTCTGGTGGTTTTCCAAAATCTCATCCAAACAAGCCCTAAGTCATGGACGGATACAGATGTGGAGTGCACTCCAAGCTCAACAACACCTTGCCCTCGTCTTGCATAGGTTTTGATCTCGAGACCCCTCCGAAATGAGAACCTTATGTAAGGGACCCGATATTAGTAGACCAAGCAACCGTTGGTAATATTTAGACAAATTTACTCTTGCTCTTATAATGTAATTTTTAATGAAAATATGGTGAGAAATAATTAATTATCATTTTAAAATAAATAATTTTGCCTTCATGCTTACAATTTTGTCCATGTCCATTCAATTTTTTTTTGGACAACTTTGCCCTCAACAAATAGAAGTTGCCCATGATCCTATAATTTTATTTTATACAAGTAGGTTCATATTTGTGTTAAATATTTTATTGGATATACTTGGGCCTTGGCCATGGATGGATAGTTAATTTTTAATGTTTTAATTATTATTTTAAATTTATATTTTATTACTTGAATTATTCATATTTCAACAATTATGTGTATTGACTACATTATGGTTGATATATATTAATATTGCTTTATATTTTTAATTATCTTTCACCTAAAATTATGTTCTATTTCTATTTTAAGTTGGTTGAAAATTTTAAATTCATATGTATTTTGAAAATTTTGACACATTACCATGTTGATTACCATGATTAACCAAGTACGGTAACGAAATATTATGAAAAATATGAGTTTACAACCAAAGATGGTTATATCAAATTATTATAGCATTCCCATGCATATTACATTCCCAAGCTCATTACTATGGTAATTGTCACGAGGCTGATTTTTTCACTGATCGACCTCATGCGGCACTTTCCTGGATGCAAGTCAGCCTACACACTCAATACTCCCAATGAATCGGCTAAGTATGAAACACAGAGCAAGGACGCCAAGATAAAGAGAGAAAAACTAACTCTCTAAAGTGAAGAAAGGTTTAAAACCACACCCTTGAGGCTCAAACCCCACTTACCAATAATGGCAGCCCTTTGCCCCTATTTATAAGCAAAGTCCCCAAGAGATAGTCTTCTCTTGGAGTGGCCGGCCCTTTGTGGCCATACCGCCCATACCCGCATCCTTGCCTCGCGTCAGCCGGCCCATTCCGGATCTTGTCATGTCAGGCCGCACTATGCCTCAGTACAAAATGCCCAACCACACGCCTCACTGTCAACCATGCACGCATCACATTGCATTAGCCCAGCCCATACCAAGTGACCTTACTGAGCTATGCCGCCCATGCTGCTTGGTATAAGAGCCGAAAACCTCCTTGGTCATGGCTACATATTCTCGGTCCCATGCCTTAGAATATATTTGGCCTTCCTCAACCTAGGATTGTCCGGTACTACCATGCCCGCTCGGTCATTGCATGTGGCACTGCTTGGTTCGTGGCTTAATTGTGCATTTAGGTCTTTCCATGGAGCTACCTTGTTGATGTCCACCATCAAACAATGATCTCTCTTCTCTTGAACTTGAGTCTTGTCCACATCTTTTGCAGGATGATCTAGTTCCACCTTTACCACCTTTTCTCTACTACTATTTTCTTCTGAGATTGATATATTTGTACTGATGTTTTGCTGTAATATGGATTGCTCATAAAAATTGCATCTTTATTGATCACCATCTTCTTTTCTATTGGATCCTAGAATATATAAACCTTGACCCCTTTTACATAGCCTAAGAAGATGGTGATCAATAAACCTTGACCTCTCATCACTAGGAACATGCACGTAAGTTGGACAACCAAATATTTTCAAGTTAGCAACATTACCTATCCATGCTTGCTCTGCAATTCTTCCATTCAAGGTGGCCTAGGGTGATTTGTTTATGAGGTAACATGTCATATTCACTACTTCTACCCAAAAACTCTTTGGAAGGCCTACAATTAACCTCAAACACTTTACCCTTTCAACTATAGACCGATTCATCCTTTTTGAAATACCATTATGTTGTGGTGTTTTGCAAACTGTGAAATACCTTTGAAGTCCATACTCACAAAATTTTTGGAAATATGAGTCATTATATTGAGTGCCATTATTTGATCTCACATACTTGATTTTTCTACCTGTCTGGTTTTTAACCTTCATTTTCCATATTTTGAACTTGGCAAAGACTTCAGATTTCTCTTGCATAAAATATACCCGAGGAAAATTTTCAAATCTAACCTCGATTCCTTGCAAGTCCCTAACTGTTTGATTGAAGAAATTGATGTCTTATCAAATCTGCACCCTCCTACATTTTCAAGTTGTACAACTTTTCCTTCAGATACAACTTACTCATTAGAGATTTCGATACATATCGACTTTTTAGTTTCTTCCAGATCTTTACCGGAGATGAGAGATTCATGATGTGATATAAAACATCATCTACTAAACATAGCCTTATAGTTGTCACCGCTTTCGCCTGTAATTGCTCCCAGTTATGATATTCCATTTCCAAAGGCTTCTTCTCTTCCAAGAAATTCAACATTCCCTACTAAACCAAAAATTTACCCTTCACTATCACAATCCAAGATTCACAGTTCCATCAAACTTTCGCACATCAAATTTTGCAACACAATTTATCATATGAAATAAACACATTGGTAGCAGTTTTTACTATTGACAAAAAGAGAATCACAAGAGAAAACAATTAAAATAGAAATGAGAAGACAAGGGATTTATGAGATTCGACTATGTGCCTATGTCTTTGGGAGCGGAGCTACTGTAATTTTTTATTACTTTATAAAAATTATGGTTACATCATTATAAATAGCTGACCCTACTTGGTACAAATTTACAAACTTACCGCTGTACATCTACATGCTTACCTCTGTATTGAGCCCTATACAACACTCTTCAATATAGCAATTATTATGGCACTTGTTTGCATTTTATCACATTAGACTTGTTGCTGTAGATTATCACTATAATACTTTTCACAATAGCTCCAAGATGATAAATCTTCTAGCTAGTAATTGGTTTAAGGAGGAAAATGTTTATTAAAGAAGAGCAAGAGAAAAATAAGGGAAGGAATAAAACAAAGAGTTAAAGAAGAGAGGAGCTATTATCGGTCATAAGAATTTAAAGTTTGTCAAAACTAGGATCACTATATATAGTTAGATGTGACAACCTCTCTCTTTGATCTTTGATTGCTCTGGTGGGACTAAATAGCATGGGAAGTCATCATGGTGATGTTAGACATTGTAAAGATATTGGTGAAGTCCTTGTTAGTGTATTCATCATGTTAGTGAGGATGGGGATGTAGGTAATGTTTAGGGTAATGGTGGTAGTAGTAAAATGCTGATTATATTGCTATGATTTTTTATATGTAGATTTATTCATAGTGTTGATGTCATGCACTAATTATGTGATGATGCTAGTGTACATGTTCATAAAGTTTGTTTGTATTCTCTATGTGATGTTGCTGTTAGTCGAGTTTGCGTGTATGCATGTGCATTCTATTGCAATTGTAGAATGTGGAGCTAGGAAACCCTAAATGTTATAGAATTTCAACTCCCTATCCGACCCTGATTTATTACGAGTGTCACTTCATTTGCTTTTGTGCTAGATACTTACTGAGCTCTTAAACTCATTATTATGTTGTTTTCTCTTTTTTAGATCTTAGAGAGTGGCTAGTAGCCGTATAATACATGAGCTTGGCCAATGTAGCTTGGTCCTATTTTTCATGTTTATCTATTTAGAGTGTTTGTAGTGTGTATACCTAAACTTTTAATTACTTATCTTTGTACAGGTAGATGTAGTGCTCGTACCTAAATTTTTTGTGCATTTCTTTTCTAGAATCTTGTGGTATTTGTGTAAATTTTCTATAGTGAGGACTATTCATTTATCTTGTTGTTGCCTATCATATCTAAGGCGTCCCATACAGAGTGTGGCCCACTCCCCATATGTAAATGTCGGTTTGTCTATGTCACCTATTGGTATAGAGTGTGAAATTCTTACCAAGAATTTAATAGAGCATGTTTTATTAATTTGTTGTCTTGTTTGTGTTTTAGAAAATTTTCCCAATTCCTCCTTGAAGACCGCAATTAAAAATGTTTAATTTAATTTATTGAGTTTAATTTTCTTGAAATTTGTGAACTTTACATCTTAATACATATTTTTAGGATTTTTAGGTGTAACTTCTCTACATGAATGAGTTACAGATTTGATGACTTGACACATGAAGGTGAATTTTCTACATATTCAAAAGTCTTCAAATTTTTTAATTTAGGAGACTCTTCAACTCCTGACTTTTTATGTCTTATCTTCAAAGAAATTTTCATTTTTTACGAGTTTTAAACCAAACTCTGATATATATATATATATATATATATATATATATTCAAGCCATAACTTATCATTATGATTTTGTTGGCAATGTTGTGCCTTAAAGGTTAAATTCCATAGGCCAAAGTAATTCTAGAGTGTGGCACTTAGAAAGATTTATTCTATAAACCAACTTCAAGATGGAACATGGCCCTGTTAGAATGTAAACTTCATGTTCTTATTCTAAAATGAGGACACTGTAGCAATATGATTACCTCAAGGGGAGGGTTTAACTAAACATTTGGTTAGAGTGTGGCGCCTCGAAAGGTGCATTTCATAGGTAAAATTTAAGATGAAGAATAAGACCTCGCAAGGTGAAACTCACGGATATACTTTTTAAGTTGGGGTGCTCAAATAATATGATAGCCTCAGTAGGGATTCTCAATTAGATATTTGTCTAAGTGTGGCACCTTATAAGGCAAAATTAGCTTGTCAACTTTAAGATGGAGCATGGCACCTCAAAAAGTGAACTCACCAATCTTAAGATGTGGGTGATTTAGCCTTATGATCACCTCAAGAAGGATTCTTGATTAGACATTGGTTGAATGTGGTACCTTGAAAGGTCAATTGCATGGGCCAATTTTAAATTTTGAGTGCTTTATGATTGTAATCTCCTCAAAGGGCTAACTCTACTATTTGACACTTGGTGGGAGTATGCACCTTAAAAAGTGTACGCCATAGCCCAACTGTAAGATGGTGCATGGCTTCTTGAAAAGAAAACTTCCTAAGAAAATATTAAAATGCAGGAGCTTTAATAATGTTATTTCCTTCGAGAAGAACCCTAGATAGACAATTGGTTGAATTATAGTATCTTGAGAGATAAATCCCATGGGTCAACCATCTTGCACATTATTCACTAAATAACCAACTTCATAATATTTTGATTTTTTTTACACATAGCCCTTCATTATTATGTAAATTATTTGAAAAAAAAAAACTAATTAGGGTTTGTATATTGCAACAATAGCATATTGGTATGGGAAGAAGTAACAATCTTTATTAAGGACAACATCTATTCATGAATTATCTTAGGAAACATCCGAGCCTAAAAAAAAACTCCACCATCCAAATTGAAAAAAAAAATAAAAACATGTCTTGAATCTTCAGTTAAAGTTTTTTACAAGATGAGAGATCTTATTGTTTGATCTTGCACTTGATGAAGACCACACTATAGAAAGGACATTTGAACTTCATCTTCAAAATAACTTCCACTCAAAATTTCTTAGAAGCTTTCTAAGATTGAAACATAAATTATACAATCCTAATTAAAGATCAATAAGTGATGGATCTTTGTAAAAATTGCAACAAATTTTAGAAGATTTCACTGTTCATTGAACCACTTGATGAGACTAGTTACAACAAGAAAAAAAAAAAAATTCATACTTACCTTCAAGTCAGCCTTTATTTCCAAATCTTTTGAGGAATATTTTGAGCGAATCATGATTACCCATCCTACTTGAAGATTAATAAGTGATAAATATTATATTACATTTTAGAAAAATTGGAGAATATTTTACAGCTTGAAACTCAATCTTCACCATCCTAATTGAAGATTCATAAATGATGAATCTTTAGCTGGAATTTCAATAAATTGGAGAAGATCTCATCTTTTTTATCATTGAATTGACGAAGACTAATAATAGTAAGAACTCTTAAATATCCTTTTCTTTATTCTCCTCTCATTATACAATCTCCTTTTCCCCTTTCATAAAACATCCCTCACTAAAATCCCTCATCTTTCTCTTGAAAGTTTCTTCTCATTTTAAATTCCATAGAATACATATTTTTAACCTAAATTTGTTGTGATATATATATATATATATATATAAAGTCTAATTTGATTTGAATCCTACTAGATTTGATTCTGACTAGTATATTAGTTTCGATATGACTATGACCACATTTTGAGGATGAGCAGAGTGTTTCCACTATTAACTAGGGTTTAATTCTAATCAAATATAAATCCAAATATAAACATAATTCAAATTATAATTTTTTTGGTGTAAGTGAATAAATATTCTTAATTATCCAAACTAATATAATGGAAATGAAAGTTTTTTAATGGAAATATACCTATCTAACATATATTATCTACAAAATATAGTATATTAATATTTTATTAATTTATATTATAATTTATACATATAATATTTTATATATGTATGGTGTGAACTTCGGTAGGCACACCTATCTAACATAGGTCTGGCCCTTGCGGACCTAGAGCCCAAGCAAATAACCGGACACCCAAAAGTCAAGAACTTAGGGGGTGTTTGGTTTTGGATTTGAGTGGGAACCACACCTTCGTGAATCTATCTTTTTATTTGGATAACCATGTATGGGAATGAGAGAGGAGTGGGTAAGGAGTGAGTGGGGAATGAGTATTCCTCCCAAAAATTGGGAAGATTATTCATTCCTTACTCATTCATTAGGGTGAAATATTAAATTTATCCCTCATTTTAATAATTAAAATAATAAATTAAAATAAATTAATTCAAATAATAATTAAAACAAAATATTTAGTTCAATGGAAATAGCAATACTCAAAATATTTTATAATTAAAAATAACTATTAATTAACCTAACATTCTTTTTCTTATTTACTTGCATTAAGAGTATAAAAGTCTTTTTACTATATTTTTTTCTTTTACTTTTTTTATTCTCAATGATTTATCCTCTCATACCTTACCAACCAAACACATTCTTTATTCATATTGTTACTTCACTCGCTCTTATTTTCATCCCGATTCAACTCCTCATTCACAATCTGAGAACCAAACCCCCTTAATAAGCATACAAAGCCTCAAAACTTATTTTATGACAAAGTCAGAAGATTATTGTATCCTATTTGTGATAAGAAATCCTATTAGCTTCAAAAGGCACTCATACCAATGAAGTCTAAAAGATGTCTAAAACTCCATCTATCACAAGGAAAATAAAAGCTAACACAATATCCACAACCGTTACTCATTATAGACATGACGGACATGCATTTAGCATAAAGAGTTATGAGTAATTTCAAGAACTACACATGCTCTAGGAAAATAGAACAAGATGCACTACTATCTCTAATAGAAACCTGAATAAAAAATAATAATGGGCATGCTATGTTGTGACATTGAATCAGAAGCTACCCACTTATGTGTCTAGCCAAGGAAACACATAATTTAGAATGGACTTGATAAAAATCACTTCACATATAATTCAGAATAGACTTAATAAAATCTACTTCACATCAACAGATGTTTCTAGTCAAAAACATGGTTTAAAATTAAAACTAAATTTCCACCTAATTCTAATAGAATAGGGTAAATATAAAATCAAAAGCAAAGAATTGTTGGATCAATTATGCACTTTCAACAATCACATAAAAAGTTCTAATATAGAGCCTTTTTTATACTTTTTGTTGATTTACAACAACAAGTAAAAGATTCTAGTATCCCATTTGCAAGGCATGGTTGTGAGAGAAAAGCAAACACTATCTTAGAGATGTAAATATCTTGACCTAGATAATTATGCTCACTTCTCACTTCTACCAGATGACTTAAACATTTAAAACATGTAACCCTATAACAATGACTTAACATAGTGATTTGAATAAAACTGCAGATGGCCTGAAATTTCATAGATTCACTACACCACTTAAGACACCAAAGATCTCTAACATGAAGTAATAAAAACTAAACACAAGTGTTTAAGCATTGCATAGGGATTTAGAAATTAGAAGTTAATAGCCATCTAAGGTTGCAGGTCTTAGAAACCAAATATGCTAAACTTCAACCCAAGTGTGCACTAACTATAGTGAATTTCGTTCTAGATTGCACAATGCTAAACATATGACAATAACAAATTGACAAAGCCATTGCCAACACTTAATGTTTGTGAGACAAAAACATCAAACAACTCATGAACATGCCTCTAAACATTAAAAATCATTCCACAAACAATGAAAGAGAATTTAAAGAATAATACCAAGAATCACATGCCAAACAATGAAGCATGGATATTAGAATCTAAACTTCCACAAGAATCTCATTATATCTAACTTGTAACACAACTACTCACGAATAGGGAACTTACTAAGCCCATAGTAGCATGTAACAATAACCAGTAGCTCCAACTCCCCACACTACCCACAACCTCTTCTAAGGATCACAACATTTACAAAGATACTAAGTTCATTTCTTTACGAATCACAACACTAATTAGAAGAAGATAAAGAGGAAGTTAAAGCTTAGGAAAATGATGCAAGTCCTCACCCATCCACAACATGCACATAGAGTTCCAAGACAAGCAACAACTGCAGCAACTAATAATATATTAGATAAATATCCCTCTAAAAGATTACAACTCAATACTCAATCATGGAGGACTTCCCAACAACTACACAAGGTAAGGATAACAAAAGGATAACAGAGGTTTTTCAAAGAAGAAATAAGATTCTCATATACAAAATCTTATTGTCTTCTAATGAATAAAACAACCTTCCAACTTAGTTGCATCAAAAGATAATAAGTGTTCCTCATTCATTTCCTTCTTCTATAATCATGTCAGGGTAGCTCAATAATTTCTGCTTTCTAAAGTGTAACACTCCCTCAACCTTAGCTTAATCTTTTTCCTCAAGGATTTATGGAAAAGTCAGGATATTGCTTCTAAAAATTTATCAAAATATGCTTAACTAGACTCCTTTCGTGGGTGACACACCTCTTGCGTGCGTGCACCACAAGGTCAAGGGTGTCAAAGTAATAAAGTATACAGTGAATCGGGTAGTCGAATCCAGAGAACGGAAATATTAGTAATAACTACTTCTAAATTATCTAGTCGGGATCAAGAATATGATGAAATGAACTTAATAACAAGAAGTATGAATGTCACAAGCAAACACGGAAGAGTAGAAATGAGGAAAGTATCAATCAATTAAAATGAGGCACTCGGGCAATGCTCCCCCTAGGATCTAACATGAAGTGCAAGATTTACAAGTGTTTCTAAACCGAGTTAATCAAGTCGAGGCAATCCAAGAATAATCGGTCCTTGCCTCCAGATCACTGAAACTAGTCCCCTACGAGGTCCCGATGGAGAAATCGCTCAATCTTAACGCCTCACACCACATATGACCGCAATAAGCTTTAGAGATTTCTAAGAATACATTCGATTCCTAACGATAGACCTAACCCTATCTCTAGGTGAAAGATCCCTAACCACCTACAAGGTTCCCAACAGAGAAATCTCTCAATCTCATGCCTCACACCAAATATGGTTATATAAAGCTTAGGGAATACAGAGATAGAATATACTAGTTGAAGGGGAAAGGAGACACTCCACTATCTCATAACTCACCTTCTTAACCCTCTTCAATCCTGAGGTTTCAACCATAATGGAGACCTCTCTCTCACCAAGGCAAACAACTCATACAAACCAATGAACCACAACATCAATACGGCAAGTAAGCAATAAGAAAACAAGATTAAAACTCAATTAAACTCAGATTTAATAGAAAACACAAAGTAAATAAATACAAGAATAAGATCATAGGGTTCACATGCCCAAATACCTACAAGGGTTTAGCCCTTTATGGGGCAAATTACAAAACAAATAATGCAATGTTAATCAATGAAAACCATGGAATAAAATCCCCCTGAATTCGTGATGATGGCCTTGATGGGTCGCTCAACGTCTTGAAGGATTCCTCTCTGAAGCTAGGTTGCCGATGGCTTTCTTAATGCTATGACAAAGAAGGAATCTATCAAAGTTGGTGAAGAACAACCCCAAATTCGCTAAAGACCTCATCTGCAAACCTTAGCCACTTCGCCTTTCAAAAGCTGTCAAAAAGTCCCCAAAGAATAGGGCAAAAGGGTTATTTATACTCAAAACCTATGTTTGTCACATGCCTCCATGCAACCGTGTGAGCCTCTACGCGCCCATGTGGGCTGCAGAATTGCCCACACGACTAGGTGGAAATTTCACCTGGTGTCTTGAACAATATTTTGCTACATTACTACTACAGTACTTTGTTGTAGTGCTATTCATAAACAAGGCTCCAACACTCTTCTCTTGAGGCCACATAGATGGGCACACGTCCGCGAGGTGGGTTATAAGGCTTTTCGTCGTCTAATCATCATTAGGAAGGCTCTTGAATTCTTCACACAAGTCGGGACATGGGAATATGACTGCCTTTGTGCCCTTCCAACTCACAATTTAGATTGAATTCTCTTGGAAGTTGGTACACACCCTCATTTGTATGAACTCCTCTTGTGTCTTGATCCTTATGTTGCACAAAAACTCCCAAAAGGTGCCTTTATAACCTATCTTTGCTTCATTTTCTTCTCTCAAGGCCTTCACAATCTATTTGCACAAAGGAACACCAAATACAATTTATGAGACATAAAACATGATAAAAACAGTGCTCAATGCATGTAAAACATATAAAGAAATATGTTTACTCAAGCACTTATCAGTGGGGCTTTGACCTATTTCACTAACACCTTGACATCAACCTTGTTAAATTGCTTAACTAACCGTTGCTTGAGAATCACCTCAATTCACTTGGTTGATTCTCTAACCAATTGCAACATATTAGGAAAGGTGGGAGATATGAGTTGGGATCCCACTCGTCTCTTCATCAATGACACATGGAAGACATTATGGACCTTGGCTTATACAGAAAGCTTGATTCAATATGTTTTCTTTCCTATCTGCACTTCTATCTCATAAGGGCAAAAGAAACAGGCTACTAGCTCATGGTTCTCTCGTGACGCCATGGTACTCTGCTTCCAGGGTTATAGCTAAATGAAGACCTAATGACCCACTTGAAATTCTCCATAAACTCTCTCTTTGTCATCTAGCTGCTTCATTTGATTCAGAGTTTGTGCTAAATTATCCTTAAAAGACTTTAAAATGGACTTCTGCACTAATAAGCTCTGATCCAACACGTTGAACTTAGAGCACCCTTTGTTATAGGCTATGTGTATGGGAGGGTCCTGTCCATACACCACTTCATAGGGATTGGCCTTAATGGAGAAGTGAAAGCTCGCATTATGGGTTGAGCTTTTTGTGCCAACCATCTTACCCATTCAAGGGAAGGTTGGAAGGGGGAGGGGGGTTATCTTATCTCCACTCATGCAACACAAGTACTACCCAAAACACCTGTTTACCAACTCGGTTTGGCCATTTGTTTGCTGGTGGTAGGTTGAGAAATAGTACAACTCGAGTTGTAGCAATAAAAAAAACTCAACCCATAACCTACTCACAAAAACTGAGCCTCTATTATTGATGATTGATTTCTAAAGCTCGTGTAACTTGTAACCATGAATAGCTAAGCAATTGTGATGGTAGTGTATGGGATGAGATAATGTGATGAAGTGAGCGTAGTTGCTCATTATATCCCCTACCACTAAGGTGGAGTTCTTCCCTTATGACACCGTCAAATAATTGATAAAGTTCATGCTTAATTCCTTCTATATTCCAGCAAGTATGGGCAATGGTTGTAAGAGTCCCATGAGGGGGTGTATTCTCTCCTTCATATATCTGAAAAACTGATAACGCCCCTTGCGTGTGACTTGCAAGTGTATGGGTTTGTCGAAGTAATAAATCCCAGGTGAGTGGGTATCGTATCCAAATGGAGTAGTGAATAAAAATACTAAGATTGCTATCTAACTAAGCGAAGACGGAACAATGATTTTGTTGATAAAATGTAATGAAAGCAAGAATAAAAGAAACAAGAAAGAGAGAAGCACAAATAGATGAGAGGTAAGGCAATCGATAGAAGTGGGGTACTCGGATATTGTTCCATCTAGGACAATTGCTTTAAGTGCAAAATCAACTATTATATCTCCTAATTGACGCTTAATAAGTCGTGAAAATCCTTAAACACACGGTCCCAAAACTAAGGTCAACTGTGACTTAACTCTACACTATATCTCGGCATAGAAATCGATCAATCTCAATACCTCATACTGTGTAAAGTTGCAAGATATTCTAGGGATTCCAAGTGATAAACCGTATTCTAATGTATTGATCTAACCCTTTGGTACAGGCGATAGACCCCTAGTCGCAGTTAAGCCGTAGGTGCTAAAGTCACTTCAATGATTCACTCCGTTGCCTGTGCAACTAAGCCCCAGCGGAGGTCATCCCTTAGCCCATTCACTCTACTATGACCATAAAGAACTCTTGCAACGTGGAGGTAGGATAAATCATATCGGAGCGGAAAAGGGATGCTCCGCTACCTTTCGACTCACCCTCTCAACCCTCTCCAATCTTGCAATGTCTAACCCTTATGGTGTGTCACTCACTCACAAAGGTTACCAATGTAGACTCTCAACCCTAGTGTCACTCTAAGGAAGAAATCATGAAACAAGCATTCAAGATTGAAACTCAATTAAAGACATCAATTAAGGAAAATATAATAGAAGATTAATGAAACAAATACATCCTAGGGTTCACAAATCCAAGTACCCACTAGGGGTTTAGCTCTCAACGGAGCTAGTTACGATCAACAATGAAATCGAATGTAAAAACAAGTAATCCATAGGAAAAACCCCCTCGGTATTCGTGTTGATGTCTTGTGGAGTAGCTTCATCTTCTCCAAAGGTCTCCTTGTCCGGCCTAGGGCACACCTCGCCGGATCGATGCCAAAGAAAGCTCCCCCAATAACATTCTTCCAAGCGGAGCGCAGTGTTGAAGCCGTAGAACCTCTCCAAAAGCCTTGCCAAAACCCCTCTAAACCCTAGCTGCAAGCCTCTCAAAAGTTGGAGAAAAGATAGAAAAGAAGATGCTGAAATCGGGGCTGAATCCCGGCTTTTAAACGGTTGGAATCGGGCATCTACACGGGCCTGTAGATGTTCCACACGCCCTTGTGGAATTTCCACACGTGCATGGGGAATTTCCACATGGGTGTGTGGATTCTCTGGAAATCTGATTTTTCGCCGGTTGTGAACGATAGAACTCTGCCATGATGATTACTACGTTGATTTGCTACATTACACTCGCTACGATGACTTGTCAAAAAAATACTCTCAAAACCACACTTTTCATCGGGGTAACATAAATGGGCACACATTTATACCGTAGATCACGTCACTTCTTCAATAGATGGGTTCATTAGTGAAGATCTTGCTATCATTACACAAGTTGGGATGCACAAATGTGACTGCCTTCGTGCCCTTCCAACTCATTGTAATGGCTTGAATACATGGAGGTTGGCACACATTCACGTATCTTAGAGCCCCACTTGTGTCTTCGAGTTTGTTGCTTCCAAGATTCTACCAATTAGTGCGTTTACGATCTACTTTTGGCTTTTTTTCTTAATATTTAGCTTCACAACCCTACATGCGCAAAAGAACACAAATACACATGTATTAGCGCTTAAACCTGATAAAAGTAATGCTTATCATAAGGAAAGAATACTTCGCATTCTTGACACACAAGCACTTATCACAAACCTTGTGCTCCTTAACAAACTTCTTCACTGAGTCCTTGACACTGTTCTAGTAAAAGAAACCCCTTATTCTCTTCATGGTTACCTCCCCTCCCTCTCAATGTACTCACATGGAATTCCCTTACTAAGAGTTCCTTGAGCTCTTTATTACCTCCTACAACATGTCATCTTTTTTTCTCAACTGATTCTAGCTCTACTCGTAATTAGGTTTGTGACACACCCCTTGTGTGTGTATACCGCAAGTGCAAGGGTTGTCGAAGTAGTAAAATACCATGGTGAGTGGGTAGTCGTATCCATATGAAATAGTGATCAGAAACACGAGAATTGCTATTTAACTATGGTGAAGATGATTCAAAGTGGTGTGAATAATATCGATGCAAATAGAAATAAAAAGAACAAGAAGGGGACGCAATAAAATGATAGGAGAGGCAATCGATCAAAAGTGGGCCACCTGGACATTGCTCACCCTAGGACTATTGCTTCAAGTGCAAAACTGATCATTATATCTCCTAACTGATGTTTAATGAGTCATGGAAATCCTTAAACACACGGTCCCAAACCTAAGGTTAACCGTGACTAACCCTACACTATACCCTGGTGGAAAGGAATGCTCTCGATGCCTCACACTGTGCAAGGTTGCATAAAGCTCTAGGAACTCCAAGTGATAAACGCTATTCCCTAATCTAGATCTAACCCTTTGGTGCAGGCGAAAGACCCCTAGTCACAATTAATCTCCAGCACAAAGGATTACTTCAACGCTTCACTCTGTTTCTTACGTAACTAAGCCCCAGCGGAGTTCCTCTCTTAGCACTTCAGTCTATTGTGACCGCAAAGAACTCTTGAAATACGGAGGTAGGATAAATCACACTGGAAGGGAAAGGGAACGTTCAGCTACCTCTCTACTCACCCTTTCAACCCTCTCCAATCTAGCTTTATCTAACTCTGATGGTGTGTCACTCATCCACAAGGATTACCAAGATGGATTCTCAACCCTAGTGTCACTCTAAGGGAAAAATCACTTCAACAAGTATTCAAGATTGGAACTCAATTAGAACATCAATTAAAGAAAACATAATGAAAGGTCAATGAAACAAAATCATCCTAGGGTTTACAAGTCCAAGCACCCACTAGGGGTTTAGCTTTCCATGGAGCAAGATACAATAAATAATGAAATCGAAAGTAAAAACATGCAATCCATAAGTAAAACCCCCTTGTAATCCGTATCGATGGTCTTGTGGAGTAGCCTCGTCTTCTCCAAAGATTCCCTCGTCAAGCCTAGGGCACACCTCGCCGAATCGATGCCGGCGAAAGCTCACCAATAACTATCTTTCAAAGGAACACGGTGTTGAAGGCTGTAGAACCACTCCAAAAACCTTGCCAAAGCCTCTCTAAACCCTAGTCGCGAGCGCCTCCAAAGTTGGGGAAAAGATGGAAGAAAGGTTGGAAAAAGATCCTTTAAAACGACTCAAATCGCGACTTAAATAGGGCTGGAATTGGGTATCCACACGGGCGTGAGGAATTTTCACACGCCCGTGTGAATCTCCAGGAATCGAATTTTCAGCGCGTTGTGAATAGTAACTGCTACCGTGATTTGCTACAGTACCTGATACATTACTTCACCAAAATGCTCCCAAATCCACACTTTTCATTGAGGCCACATGAATTGGCACACATCTATGAGGTAGATCATGTTGCGTCTTCAATAAAATCACATTTGATGAAGATTTTGCTAGTGTTGCACAAGTCAGAACATATGAGCGTGACTGCCTTTGTGCCCCTCCAATTTGCATGTTCACTCAAGTACAACGTAGGTTGGTACACGTTCACATGTCTTTGAGCACAACTTGTGTCTTCACGTTTGTTCGCTCCAATATTTCATCAACAAATTGCATCCACGATCTACTTTTGTTTTCTTTCTTTCATAATTATCTCGATAACCCTACATGTGCAAAAAAACACAAATACACATGCATAAGTGATAAAACTTGAGAAAGCAATGCTCAATATGTAAGAAAAGAATACTTCGTATTACTATTACACAAGCACTTATCAGTTTGTAGCTTGAATCCATGCGATGGTCTTTCAATCAATTTAGCTAGACTCTCACCTTTCTCCCGACTTCAGCTGGGCTTTTCCCATAATTCTGAACACACTCCTGACATGGTTGAGAGGTTGAACTCACAAGATATAGTGTTTGCCTCTGTGTTCTCAGGACCCTTCTTATAACTAACCTCAAAGTCATACCCTATGAGTTTTTGCTATCTATTATTGTTGGGTGAGAGTGTTGATCCATTGTTGCATTAAGTATTTTAAACTTTGATGGTATGTATTAACCTTAAGTACCTCCCTTATATTTACGGCCTCCATTTTTGTACTGATAATACAATCACCAACATCTCCTTCTCATAGGTAGAGAGAACCAAATTTTAGTCTAACAAAGGTTTACTCATGAATGTGACCACCCTCCGAGTGTAACATAACATTACACATACTCCAGGACCACTGATGATGGCCTCTTGCAACTGTTGAAAGGCTACTGCATTCCCTTTATCCTATCTGAAGCCATTCTTTTTAAGAAAATTTGTAAGAGGTCTAGAGATAGCCTTGTACCATTGTATAAACCTTCTATAGTATATGCACAACCCAAGGAAACCCCGCAATTCTTTCACTATCTTCAGAGGTTGCCACGCTCAGAGGGACTTTACCTTTTGTTGATCCATTCCAAACGCCTCCTTGCTAATTATGTGATTCTAGTAATCTATCCTTCGGACTACAAAAGAGCATTTCCTCTTCTTTGTAAAGAGTCATTGTTGTTGCAACACTGCTAACATCGTCTACAAGTACTCCAAACACTCGAAGTACAAAACCTTCTAAGGTGCTGTTGGAACATGTCATTCATCAAGCTCATGAGAGTTTCTAGGGCAATGGGCAAGCCAAAAAGCATGACTATAAATTTGTTATGGCTAATATGGGATTTGAAAATGGTCTTGCCGATGTCCTCAACCTTCATTAAGATCTGGTGATATCCAGATCGTAAGTCTAGCTTCAAGAAGTAATCAGCTCAATGGAGTTCATTAAACAGTTTTTCAATGAGAGGAATGGGAAACTTATCTTTGATGGTCTTGTCATTAACAGCCCAGTAGTCAACACAATCACCACCTTCCATCCTTTTTCCTTACCAGCACCACCGGGGATGAGAATGGACTACAACTTGGCCGCCCGAATGATCCCCTTTCTTAGCATATCTTCGATCAATTCCTCCATGACCTTCTTCTAGTACACGGGATACCTATAAGGCTTCACATTGATTAGGTTTGTGTTATATTTGAGTAGGATTCCATGATCGTTGGATTGAAGAGGGGAAGCTCCTATCTTTTGTTAAACACTTCCTCATACTTGATGAGTAGGGCCTCTAATTGACTTTTGTGGTCTAAGTTGTACCAGGATTAAAAGCCTGAACAACCGGGTGAAGAATCCTTTGGCACTGCTTGGATTGAACACAGTTGAATCGAACACAACTAGGAAGATAACTACATAGCCTTTGCTAGATCTCTTCCTTGCATCATTTGGAGCCTTGGCGGCGGCGACCCTCTAAGAATTATCTTCCTTTGATTAAAGCAGAACTCCACTATTAATAACTTAAAGTCCCAGAGTATAGGCCCAATTGGATCAACCTTTAGACCTAAAGAACCATCTAACACCCTTCTAAAGATAGCACTAATAAGTCTACTTTGAATTCTTAGCCTTGCATCCTTTAAGCCATGCCCACACACATTTGTATACACTATATTCTACTATTGTAACCATCATAGCAACCATTGGAGGTTAGTCATCCACATGACACCCAAGCTTCTAAACCGTGAAGCCATTGAAGTGGTTGTGTGTTACCCGAGTCCATCAATATGTATACCAGCTACCAGTTAACTATCCCTAAGACCCTAATAGTCTTATAATTCATCAATGTGGGTACACCAGCTGATGAGTGTATTTTATATTGATATTTTACATACCTCTTATATTTGTTTTGCTTGTTTTTTAGCATTTGATTTGTATATTTCGATGCTACTTTGGGTATTTTTGAGTTTCTATACAGATTAACATGTCTTAGGACATTAGAATGAGTATTAGAGTGGAAAAAACATCAAAAGAACTCATTTGCAATCTTCCAGGATAAGAACGGGCGTGCTAGGGTCATGCTTATACCCCATGTAGATTACAGATCTTCAAGAAAATACAGAAGAAGAAAAGCATGGTTACAGAGCCAAGAGCATGGTCATGCTTATGGAAGTACGGTCATGTTTATGGAAGCACAACTCAAGTACGGGCGTGCTTTATAGCCGTGCACTTTACTACTTGGAGAAATATTATTTTGATGCAAACCCTAGATCTATTTGTAAAGAGCATGTCCATTAAGCATGGGCGTACTTTTATTGAAAATCACTTTTTAAGCCCCAAAGTTAGGGATTCAAAAGGAGTTCGTCTTGGAATATAAGAGGTATCTTTTGGACGATCTTCACCACTATCCATCGAGGGATTAGAGCAAAGGTTTTGAAGCACGATTTGGAGTGGAGCTAAGCTTGCACGGAAGACCCTTAAAGCACATACGGAGAGATTGAGAAGCAATAGGGAGCCCATGGAATCTTACTTAATTGTTTTCTTTATCTTTTTAATGTTGTGTGAATCCATGAGGGGCTAACCACTTTCCTGCACCACGGGCTATTAAACCTTGTTGACAATATGTAGTTGATTTACTCTTTTGAAATGGCTATGGGGTTTTATTAGTGATAAACGCCTAAATGTATGTATTTTATATGTATTAATCGTGTATTATTTGTGAACATGTTAACGAATTGATGCCCGTTTTATGTCTAAATTGGTTATTTCGGTGTTGCAGGTCTTAAATGAGTCAAACAATGCTTAAAAATGCAAATCGGATGAATTCGACATCAAAAACGGCATTTTTGGGGTCCCGAGCATCGTAAGCGGCATCGTAGCGACGTTGTAGCGGTCATTGTTCTTGCTGCGCCATTTGGTCGGGAGTTTCACGGGCTCCATGCGCCCGCATGGATGCCCGTGAGGTTTGCTGGGAATTCTCAAGCCTCGCTTACTGTAGCAAAACACTGTAGATGAGCACTGTAGCACCGGCAGGTTTTTGGGCATTTGGCTGTGAGCTTCACGGGCTCCATGCGCCCGCATGGAGCCCGCATGGACTGACGGGGTATATAGAAGCTCGATTTCTTCTAGGGCTTGGGGAGTTTTTTTGGGAGAGTTCTTCAAGCCGATTTTTCACCCAGTCTTTTTAGAGCCAAGATTACATGTTTTTGGAGAAGGGAAATCTAAGGGAGAAGCTTCGGATTTGGCTAGATCTTCATCGATCTCTTCTTTGGGAGTTTGTAGGCGAGCGAGGGAAGCCGCCCCCATTGCTGGCGTCCGTGGAAGCCTTTCCACCTAGCTTGGCTTGTCTTCCTTCTTCCATTGTTTGAGGGAGTTTTTTATTATGCCATTTGTAGTTGTTTGCATGGATTTGTTACTTGGATTTGTTTGTATGGACTTTAGTAGACCCCAAGGTCACCCGGATGCCTGTGAACCTTAGGGGTGAACTTGTGTATTTGGATGATTTAAGTTTGTTTATTGCAATTGTTGTGTTTTGAGATTCATTCTTGGTGCATTTGATGTGTTGCTTACATGAGAACTCGTAAAACCAACCGCTAGGTTGTACTTGGTAGCGTGACCATCGCCCTTGTACTAGACACACCAAGTTTGGAAGGGATTCATGTACGAATACGCCGTGACCATCGGTATTCAGTGACCCCTCCACCATTAGGGCTAGACCAAGTTGTGTTCCGGCTCTAATTAGGGATTTCCCACTTGTTAATGCAATCGTATGAGGATTTGATCGGAAGAAATTTCGTGTCAATACTTATACCGGATTAGGGGTCAATGGCCGTGACCATCGGGTTGATCTAATCTAGGAAATCTCTAGGTCCAAACCTTCAATCGCATGACATTCTTAGCATCCCTGCACTTTAGTAGCCCCTAGGGAATCCGCATCCGTGACCGTTCCTTTCCCCGATTTTATACCCCTCTCCGTATTTTTAGTCTCCACTTGTAGTTATCTTAGTTAAATTAATAGATTAGGGAAACCTTTCGAATCATCGGCTAGACAATAAGCGAAGAGGAAGTAAGGGTAGATCCTTGTGCCCTGTGGGAATACGACCCTCTCGTGCTCGCTACGAGAGGTATTACTTGACGACTCCGTGCACTCTGCGGATCGCACTCATCAAGTTTTTGGCGCCGTTGTCGGGACCCACAAGGAATACTCGGGAAAAACTTAGAGTTTATTGATTTAGCCATTGTTTCTTTTATTTTGTTCATCTGCTTCTTTTTGTACATATATTTCCATTTCACTTGCTCTTATTTTGTTTTATTATCTCGTGTTTTTTTGTCCTGATTATTGGCTCTCAATATTGTGCGAGGTACCATCTTATGACACGTGCAAATCAAACAAATTTAGTAGAACCTATTGATCTAAATTGAGAGAGCCTTGCATCAAAAGATTGAGAGAGGTGGTCGAGAGTTCGTAACATCAAGGAACACGGGTTGAGATCGATGAACCTTCGATCATGGCGGAACCTAGGCGCACCTTTGTCCGATTATGAAAGGCCCTCGGTCATCGGTGAGGAATTCAGTGTGCATGCTCCCACCGTGCCGGCTAACAACTTTGAAATCAAAGCAAGCACAATTGGGATGATCCAAAATTCTGTACAATTTGATGGGCTAGCTGATGAAGACCTGCATGCGCATTTGTCTCGCTTCCTCCAAATTTGTTCCACCTTCAAGATTAACTCAGTGTCTGATGATGCAATAAGATTGAGATTATTCCCTTTCAGTCTAAGGGGAGCAGCATATCGGTGGCTCACGTCATTAGCACCGGGGTCGATCACCACTTGGAAGGAAATGGTGGACAGATTTCTTGCTAGGTATTTCCCACCAAGCAAAGCAGCTAGATTGATGCAAGAAATTTCTGCATTCCGGCAAGGGGACTCTGAGACACTTTTTGAAGCCCACGAGAGATTCAAGGATCTCCTACGCAAGTGCCCCCATCATGGCTTCTCCTCGTGGATGAGAATTCAGATGCTTTGCAATGGTCTGAATTATGCAACTAGACAACTCATCGATGCTGCAGCAGGGGGGTCATTGAGTAATAAAACCCCTGAAGATGCTGAAATGTTGATTGAAAACATGGCGAGTAACGAATGCCACTGGTCTACTAGGATGTAAAACCACCTAAGGCAGCTGGAATTTATGAGATAGATAACAACACTCGCACTAGCCGCTAAGGTGGAGGCCCCTAACAAAGAGATCTCGATCGGGCTTTATGTTGGGTTCAAGCTCAAATTCGGGAGCGGTTTTGTCTTCATGAGACTTGTGGGAGGGCGGGGCATGCTACTTGCTCAGTGTCCAATCTCAATAGCCTCTGTTGCCCCAGTCGAGACAGTTGATTATGTTGGGGGAGGCCCTCGAGGTCCAGGCAATCCCTATGGAAACACATATAATCAGGGGTGGAGGAATCACCCAAATTTTTCTTGGGGTCAACAACAGCAACCTCGGCCCCAGCAGCCTCAGGGACTTCCACAGCAATTTCCTCAGCAGGCCGAGAAGAAGTTCTCCACCGAAGATGTGTTAGCGAGATTCATGATCAGTACTGAGGCAAAATTTGTGAACATCAACAATCAATTCGCTGAAGTGAACACCGTTTTGAGGAATGTTCAGGCCTCCATCCAATCATTGGAGAACCAAGTTGGGCAGCTTGCTAGGGCAAATTCAGAGCGCCCACCGGGTAGCCTCCCTAGTAACACTGAAAATAATCCAAGGGAGCATTTGAAGGCCGTCACCCTCAGAAGTGGGAAACAGGTTGAAGCACGAGCCAAGGAGGGCTCAAGTACTGAGCATGATGGGGTAGCCGTACGGGAAGACCCGATGTCGTCTGAGAGTTTAGTTGAAAGGGGAAAAGAAAAACAAGATGAAGAAACCCTTCAACTACCAACACCAAGGGTACCTGAGTACAAGCCGACCATACCCTATCCGGCCAGGTTAAAGCAAGATAAAGAGGAAGCTCAATTCAAGAAATTCCTGAATGTGTTCAAGCAGTTACACATAAATATCCCTCTTGTTGAGGCGTTAACCCAAATGCCCAAGTATGCCAAATTTATGAAAGACCTGCTGAGTAACAAGAGAAAATTGGAGGAATTAGAAACTGTTGCATTGCCACGGAACTGCTCGGCGATGATTCAGAGGAAGCTCCCTCAGAAGTTGACTGATCCCGGGAGCTTCATCATTCCATGTGGGATTGGAGAAGGCATGCAAGAGAAGGCGTTAGCAGATTCTGGGGCCGAGATCAATGTGATGCCCTACATAGTCGCTTTTTTGAAATTGGGGTTAGATGACATGAGGCCTACAAGGATGACAATACAACTTGCAGATCGGGTCTCATAAAGAAACCCCGCGGTGTTGTTGAGGATGTGTCGGTTAAAGTAGACAAACTCATTATCCCGGTGGATTTTTGTTATTCTCGATGTGGATGATGATGTTGAAGTTCCATTGATCCTTGGGCGACCATTTCTTAACACCGCCGGTGCCCTCATTGATGTAAAGGGGGGAAGAATGACATTGAGAGTGGGGGATGAGGAAGTCATTTTTACACTCCCCATGGCTATGAAACACACCTTGGACCACGATGATCCCCTCTATTTTTACCGATGAAACCGATATGATTATTACTCGATCGTGGTGCGGGAGGTCTTGGCGATTAACCCTCCGGATGAATTCTTAGAAGGAGTGGATGGCGACGAATCTAAGGGGAACAACTCACCTCCCGCACAAGTAAAGCATGTAGGCTTTGTGGGGACATTTCCATGGTCAGCATAATAAAAAAAGAAATCAACCACCCGGAAAATATGGTGTAAGAAGGACAAGAAATGTAAATTGGGGTTGAATTGTGCATTATCACCACCACGGGAGATTGATCGACTATTCTTCGAGGGAAGGGTAAATTCCGTGTCTTCTCATGCCTCTCGATGAGTTTCCCATCTTGGAACACGTCTCTTGGACTTGGAGGTAAGTCCCCATCATTTGATCCACCCTGAGGTATGCCGATCAAGCGAGTTTTATCAAAACGGTCACGACACGATGCGGCATCAAGTGGAGTGCCATCCTTTGCCTTACCACAACATAGGGCACGTTATAATCTCTTGAAATCCAGGCCCTTTGGTATCATCCGTACAATTGACCGCAATGACCTCGAAGCTCTAGGTTTGGCCGAGACCGTGGCGGAGTTGATCAATCATGATGGTTGGGACAGAATTTTCTCAATTAATGATCCGCCTACGGTGAGCTCACCTTGGAGGTTCTAAGCACAATTGAATTAGCGAGACCATCCGGGATAACCTTCCAAGCTTTTTTGGAACAATGCACGCCATTACTCGACGATCAATTGGGTTGTTTCTTGGGCTTGTATGATGTGGGATTTGTGAACACACCAGAGATGTCAAAGTCTTCCGAACGACTTTCCGGCCAACATGACACACACACGGTTCTGGAACATTATCTCTGGTCGGCGCACGAATGAGTCACGGAAAGCATCCCGTCTTCACAATCCCGCGCATCGTTATGTTCACGCACTGTTGAGTCGAAGTATTGGTGGCCGGGGTGATAGCACTCGGGGTAATCACACGCCTCGACTTACTCATGCTTTATAGCATCATTGAGCACTACCCGATCCACCTTGGTCATCTCTTTGCCGAGTTGTTCGTCCATCAGGGTACTTATACACGCCTTGGATCTATTTTTGCTGGGCCATACATCACGCGTTTGATTCGAGGTATGGGTTTGATCGGACACACCCGGGACTTACACGTTGTTGGTGGATTTTCACCCTTGGGGATGGCTACTTTGTTTTCCATGGGAATGGTGGAGAAACGCGGTGACACCTATGCCCTTATTCGATACTCAACCACAGGGGAGCGCATCACCACTTCTCCACCACAGTCCGATTCTGAGCCTGAAGACGCGCCACCCTCAGTTGAGCTTCGCCTTCAGGAGATTCAGGGCGAGCTTCATTCCCTTCGCCGAGGACATCAAGAAACTACTGAGACACTGAGACAGTTGGCAAGGGACATGCGCGAAGTCCTTTCTTTCGTGCGTGCGTCTTCTTCATCCTCTGGCACCACCTCTGGGGCTACCACATCCTTAGCACCAGCTGCACCTCTTGACGAGCACCACCCCGCATAGGAGCACGACTTTTTCTGGACTTGAGCTTATGTTTTGTTTTTTTGTTTTATTTTGTTGCTTGTTGGTTGAACTTGTTTTGTTAGCTTGGGTTCTTTCCCGGCTAAACTTGTACTGCTTTTACTTTGACTATTATGCATGTTTTCCTTCCCCTTGTTTCTCTTCAGTGTCATGATCGCCTTATTTATTTTTGCAGGACTTCTCACGGATTGTTGCCTCTTCTCCTTTACCCTTTGCTGGCAATGACTGCACTTTCACTGAACACTCTTCATCAAACAATTGGGGCAGTCTCTTTATCATTTACTTATTATGGATTATCCACCATGTTCTGCTGATTAGTGTACATTGAGGGCAATGTACGATTCTAGGTGTGGGGATGGGTTATTTGCATGCTTACTTCACCAGTGATAGCTATGATATATTGTTAGGAACCTCCTGGCTTGAATGAATGATAGTAATGAGTTGTAAGGTTATTTGTGCTATAAGGAAGTCGTGTTTTTCTTTCTAGTGCTTTCTTCACAGCTTTTGACACGTTGTTTCTACCTCGCTTTGACCTTGCTAACCCAATCGCTTTGATTTAAAGTGTTAGAATGGTAAATTCATCCCTCAATGGTCTTTTTAAGAGCTTTTTGGTCCTTTTGTTCATTTTGCTTTTATCCCTAAGTGAAGTTTTTGCATGAAGGTGCTCTGGAGACATGTATATATTTGTTATCTTTAGAAAATGAGTCTATGTCAAGATTCCTCCGCTAATTTAGCACGAATGCGCCTATGTAGACTCGTAATCAAGTAGGTTGGGTGGCTCTTGTGCCTAATCAAGATGTGCATCCTTCCGAAAGATTATAAAAATATTTTTGTGCAGCCTACGCTAGCTCGGACTCGAAAAATGATGAAATGAAAAAAAAAAAAAAAAAGAAATGATGAAAAAACAAAGAAAGAGAAGTATTTGTTCTCCTGGACTCAATCATGCATTCACTTAGATACTAAAGTGTTGAATGTGGACCGAAGGATTCTTGACCTACTATTGAGGGTGTCTTTAACATTTCTAACACCGGTAGTCATTGAACGTGGTGTGAATAGGGAGAGCGAGGGATGAAGCATACACACACTCACGGGGAAAGCACTCTAAAGGAATCATGACTATCTCTACTGAGTCGGTTATTGTACAACTCATTTTCTTGAATTCATTTCATCTGTGCCTGTGGGGTTCTTCACTATTTGAGCTTGAGGTCGTACATTTAGCCGTTTATCATTTTGCCCTTATTCTTTCATGTGTGTTTGCTTGGGGACAAGCAAACGCTTAGGTGTGGGGATATTTGATAAACGCCTAAATGTATGTATTTTATATGTATTAATCGTGTATTATTTGTGAACATGTTAACGAATTGATGCCCGTTTTATGTCTAAATTGGTTATTTCGGTGTTGCAGGTCTTAAATGAGTCAAACAATGCTTAAAAATGCAAATCGGATGAATTCGACATCAAAAACGGCATTTTTTTGGGGTCCCGGCACTGTAGCGGCACTGTAGCGACGTAGCAGTGTCATTGTTCTTGCCGCGCCATTTGGTTGGAGTTTTCACGGGCTCCATGCGCCCGCATGGATGCCCGTGAGGTTTGCTGGGAATTCTCAAGCCTCGAGCATCGTAGCAAAAAACACCGTAGATGAGCACCGTAGCACCGCAGGTTTTTTTGGGCATTTGGTCGTGAGCTTTCACGGGCTCCATGCGCCCGCATGGAGCCCGCATGGACCCGACGGGGTATATAAGAAGCTGATTTCTTCTAGGGCAAGGGGAGGAGTTTTTTTGGGAGAGTTCTTCAAGCCGATTTTTCACCAGTCTTTGAGAGGCAAGATTACATGTTTTGGAGAAGGGAAATCTAAGGGAGAAGCTCGGATTTGGCTAGATCTTCATCGATCTCTTCTTTGGGAGTTTGTAGACGACTGAGGGAAGCCGCCCTCCCATTGCGGGCGTCCGTGGGAAGCCTTTCCACCTAGCTTGGCTTGTCTTCCTTCTTCCATTGTTTGAGGGAGTTTTTTTATTATGCCATTTGTAGTTGTTTGCATGGATTTGTTGCTTGGATTTGTTTGTATGGATGTAGTAGACTCTCAAGGTCACCGGATGCCGTGAACCTTGGGGTGAACTTGTGTATTTGGATGATTTAAGTTTGTTTATTGCAATTGTTGTGTTTTTGAGATTCATTCTTGGTGCATTTGATGTGTTGCTTACATGAGAACTCAGTAAAACCAACCGCTAGGTTGTACTTGGTAGCGTGACCATCGCCCTTGTACTAGACACACCAAGTTTGAAGGGATTCATGTACGAATACGCCCGTGACCATCGGGTATTCTGCACTCTCCACCATTAGGGCTAGACCAAGTTGTGTTCCGCTCTAATTAGGGATTTCCCCACTTGTTAATGCAATCGTATGAGGATTTGATCGGAAGAAATTTCGTGTCAATACTTATACCGGATTAGGGGTCAATGGTCGTGACCATCGGGTTGACTCTAATCTAGGAAATCTCTAGGTCCAAACCTTCAATCGCATGACATTCTTAGCATCCCGTGCACTTTAGTAGCCCCTAGGGAATCCGCGATCCGTGACCGTTCCTTTCCCCGATTTTTATACCCCTCTCCGTATTTTTTAGTCTCCACTTGTAGTTATCTTAGTTAAATTAATAGATTAGGGAAACCTTTCGAATCTGTCGGCTAGACAATAAGCGAAGAGGAAGTAAGGGTAGATCCTTGTGCCCAGGGAATACGACCCTCTCGTGCTCGCACGAGAGGTATTACTTGATGACTCCGTGCACTTGCGGATCGCACTCATCAATTAGTTTTCTCTATGTTAAAACTTGTGTTGCATAACTTGATGTGCATGACTATAGTAGTTGTGATTGTAAAACTTAATGTGCATTGAATGCCATAGTTGTGATTGTTGTAGTGTAGTTGCAAAACTTGATGTGCATGATTCCCATAGTTACAATTGCAAAACTTGACTTGTTTAATTATTGTAGATGTGACATTTCTTTGAGCACACATAGGATCCATAAGATGTACCTGATAGTCATTGTAGAAGATTCACTGCATGTTTCACTAGGGGATTGGTTGGGGGTGCACTTCTCATCACTGTTTCTACCTAGTTTTTATCCCATCTCTTCCCATCTTTTCTTCACCTTTCTTATTCTTTCTAAATTCTAAGAATAGATCTTTACCTCAATATTTGATTAAGCTAGATATTGGATGAGAAATTAGTTGTAGAAGATTACTGATCCTTGTGGATTTGACTACCCGATCTTTTTTTGGGTATATTATACTGCTTCTTACGACTCATGCACTTGCGGATACACAAGGGGTGGATCACCCGCTATCTCATTTAAAGATATGAGTGGGACTAATATCTCTTCCTCTGATGGTCCTTTTTTTTTATTTCCCATTGATTCTCCTTAACTCTCTTTAGATTGTAGCCTTCATCCATGTAGACATCCAACTTGAATAGTTGTTTACCCTTGTATTAGTGACCCAGTGTGTCCTTTCATCACACACAAAAGCGTAGGCCTTGACTCTATTTCTCTTCCAGTTCCTTATTGGTAAGGTGCTAGAATTAGGGTCCTTGGGGATCAATCCTTGCATCCAAACACACTAGTCCTTATGTACTTGCTTTGGACGCTCAAGTAGCCTTATTCCAGCTTGCATATGGGTGGGTGAGCTTTCTAACGACAACAAAGTGATGGATCTAATGGGTATAAACACTGTAAGAACCCTGGATCTTCTTGTTTGGAGATTGCTTAGGAACAAAGAAAGTAATGGAAGCGTACCTACACTTAATCCATTGATTACAACAAAGATGATTAGATCTTGTGGTTTTTCACACTGACTCTCACTCAGAGAGGGGAGATGGAAACCCTAATTTAGAAAACCCTAATTATGAATCTCAGATTATTGCGTGCTCAGTCAAAGACCACACCCTATTTATCAGAAATATTTATTGGGATAATTACAAATCTGTCCATCATAGACTTGACAATTTTGCCCTTAGGAATTCTACACAACATATGATTAATATGTAAATCCACATATTTCAAATTAGATAATTAGGACCCTATTCAAACTTGAATTAGATCACAACAATTGAGTTCATTCAAAACTTAAATACAATAAGATATACACAATTATAAACATTAGTTGTGTACATCTATACAACTTATGCACATAAGTCCTTATATCCCTACATAATGTGTGGTCTATAACCCAACAATCTCCCACTTGGACCATACAATCATGCACCTTCGGTATTCAAATTGTGCATAAATTACTATCAAAGACTAAATGTAATTACAACTGAAAAATTATCTAAATCAATCTCGTCCATCAGCCTCATCTATACATAGAACATAGGGGCAGTCATTGCCAGTACAATGTAACTAAACCCATAATGCTCACACATACCAATTTAGCTAACGACATAGATAAAGTGTGGATGTGTAGTATGGAAATTACAAGCTAATGTGATTTACGCTTGTCTATCTCCAATTGGTCCAACTTTAAAGTCTTTATGAGATCATTGCTCAGAGCAAATAATAGAAATAAATGGTAAAATTTATAAAAACTAATCAAATGTGTCATGACATCAACATGAGTATCAAGCTATGAAATATCAAAATAAACTCCAACTAATCAGAAGCATTCATACTAACGACTCCCATGCTAGCAACATGTTCATGAAAAATTGTAGGTGTCAATACTTTTGTAAGCTGATCCGCAACCATGGAATTTGTTCCTATAAGCTCAATACTGAGAAAGGCACTCTGAACCCTTTCTTTAATAGCTAAGAACTTAATGTCTATATGCTTAGACCTAGAAGAACTTCTGTTGCTGTTTGAGAACAAAACTGCTGCTCTATTATCACAATACAACATCAAAGGTCTCTTTATGTTTTTGACAACTCGCAATCCTTCAATGAAATTTCACAGCCAAATAGCATGACTAGATGCTTCATAACATGCGATGAATTCTGCCTCCATGGTTGATGAAGCAACCAAGGACTGTTTAACACTTCTCCATGAAATAGCACCACTAGCCATAGTGAAGACATAACCAGATGTCGACTTATGACTATCCAAGCATCCAGCAAAGTCAGAATCAAAATACCCAATGACCTCAAGCCTATCCAACCACTTGTATGTGAGTGCGTAATCCTTTGTCTTCTAAAGATATCTAAAGACCCTTTTGGCTGTAACCCAATGTTCTCTACCTGAATTACATTGATATCTTCCAAGTATTCCCACTATAAATTCCAAGTCAAGACTTCCTACTGCAGATGCATAGGAAATATTCTGCATGTATTCGGATTCAATTCCTTCCTTAGGACACTGTTTTAAACTAAATTTATCTCCCTTCTACAAGGGGGTGTCATGAGGCTTATAGTTCTATATGCCAAACCTTTGTAGTATTTTCTTAATATTGCTCTTTTGAGATAAACTCAAGTAGCCTTGTGAATGATCACGATGAATCTGGATCCCTAATACGAAGAATGCTTCACCAAGATCTTTTATCTCAAAACTTTCAGAGAGAAATTTCTTAGTTTCCAAAAGGATCCCCTTGTTACTGCTAGTAAGTAGAATATCATCAACATATAGAATAAAAAAATATGTACTTACTACCACTGAACTTATCATACACACAATCCTCAACAGTGTTTGCCTCAAAACCAAATGAGAGAACAATATGATGGAACTTTTGGTACCAATGACGGGAAGCCTGTGTAAACCCATGATTGATTTCTTAAGTTTCCAAACCATTTGGTTGGTCTCCCCAGCGACTAACCCCTCCGGTTGCATCATATAAATGGTCTCCTCAATGTCTCCATTAAGAAAGCCCATCTTTACATCCATCTGATGTAGCTTAAGATCCAAATATGCCACAAGTGTCATAATGGTCCTAAAAGAGTCTTTATAGAAACAAGAGAAAAAGTCTCTTTGTAATCGATACCCTCTCTTTGAGTAAATCCTTTCGTAATTAGACGTGTCTTATACCTTTCAACATTGCCTTCTAAATTCTTTTTGGTATTAAAGACCCATTTGCATCCAATAGGTTTCACATCTTCCGGCAATGGGATAAGGTCCCAAACGTCATTGTCCTTCATGGATTGGACTTCCTCACCCATAGCTTCAATCCATTTATGAGAGTTTGAGCCATTCATTGCCTCACTAGAGGTAACTGGATCGTTTTCCATTGAGTCAACATATCCTTCATGCTCATGGAGAAATATCAAATAGTCATCAGAAATTGGACTTTTCCTTACTCTCGTGGACCTCCTTAGAGGCACAAGTTCTTCTTGAATTTGAGGTTGAATGTCTTGTTCCTCACCCATAACTGGTTGAGAAATTTCCTCATGATGGGTAGAAAGAACATCATCTTTATCATGTATCGAATATTGTATTTGAAGGACAACAGGAAAAGAAACCTGATTGTGATCCTTAGCAACAATAGAGAAAGATGTATCCAAATCCTCCCCAAAGACAAAATCATCACTTCGATTCTCCTCCCCAACCTCAGCATCCTTAAAAATCTGGCATTTCCTGTTTCAAAAAAGGCTTTTAATGTAGGATTATAAAACTTAAAGCCTCTTGATTTTTTGGAATACCCCATAAAATAGCTACTTGTTGTCCTTGCATCCAGTTTTCTTTCATTACGCCTATAAGGCCTTGCCTCAGTTGGACAACCCCAAACTCATAAATGCCTTAGGATAGGCTTCTTGCCAGTCCATAATTCATAAGGGGTCTTTTCAAAAACCTTAGTGGGAACTCTATTTAGGAAATAGGCTGCGGTCTTTAATGCTTCACCCTAGAGAGAGTTAGGCAATGTTGTATAAGTAATCATACTTCTTACCATATCTTTAAGAGTTCTGTTTTACCTCTCTGCCACACCATTCATGCTAGGACAACCTAACATGGTGCACTGAAAAATGATTCCACACTCTTCTAGGTATATAGCAAAAGGGCCTGAACATTGTTCGCCTGATCTATCGTACCTACCGTAGTATTCATCACCATGATCAGATCTAACGGCCTTTATAGTCTTGCCCAATTGATTTTCAACTTCTGCCTTGAATGACTTAAAAAAGTCTAAAGCCTTTGATTTCTCATATAACAAGTAGAGGTGACCATAGCAAGAGTAGTCATCAATGAACGTAATAACATACCGTTGACCATTCCAAGACACCGTAGGGAAAGGTCCACATATATCGGTATGTGCAAGTTTTATGACTTCTTTACTTCTTTCGGCCCCTACTTTCCTCTTGTTTGTAGTTTTTCCTTTAATGCACTCAATGCACACACTATTGTCGGTTTTGTCAATTACATCAAGAATTCGATCTCTTACAAGCCTATCAATTCTCTTTTCAGAGATGTGACCCAAATGCTTGTGCCATAATGAGTATGAATATTCATTTTGTCGTCTACATTTTATTCCTTTAGTTTCAGTATTATGGGATTCATTTTTTGTATTAACCATACCAAGCAAATAAAGATGATCACTTTCACTTAATGTATTGGTTCCAACCAACATTGAATTAAAATGAAGAACACATTTTTTATTACCAAATGAACAAAAATAACCTTCTTTGTCTAAAATTGAAATAGAAACTAAATTCTGTCTGAAGGATGGTATAATGAATGTGTTATTCAACTTTAAATAAAAACCAGTACGAAGTAACAATCTAAACGTCCCTACACCATCACTCGGTGTTCGACAGTTCAAGCAACCCTTCATTGATACACTTATGTGAGTTGCAGTAGCTGAATCCAACCACCAAGTCTAGGAACTGAAACCAAGTTAACTTTAGTACAAACTTGAACAAAAAACATACCTTTCTTTATGCGCCAAATTATGATACTTAGAGCAGTCTTTTTTTACATGAGAAGCCTTCTTGCAGAAGAAGCATTTCAATTCTTTATGATCTTTTTAGGGCCTTTGGTCTTTTTATATGGTTTTAGTGCCTCAACTTTATCGTATTTTCTCTTCTTTTGAAGGTTTGAGTTAGAAGATACCAAATGCGCACTCTCAACTTTATGTTGTTTTGTTCTATCTTCCTCCTGTACCAAATGTGAGATGAGCTCATTCAATGTCCACTTATCCTTCTGACAGTTATAGCTCACTTCAAACTGACTGAATCTAGGAAGGAAGGAAATCAAAACCAAATGCACAAGAACATCTTCTGGCAACTCAATTTTTAAGCCTTTCAATTTTCTAGTTAAATGAAACATATCGAGAACGTACTCACATATGTTCCCATTACTCTTATACCGTATAGAGACAAGTTTTCTTAGGATAGCACTCGTCTCCGCCTTATCACTTCTTACAAAGCGTTCTTCGAGGGTGTCAAGAAAGTGTCTAACATCATTTTCCTCAGACATAGTATCACTACACCATATTTACCCTTTACCGGCATTTTTTTACTTCTTATCGGCATTTTAAAACACCGCTTGTATAAAGTACGGCGTTTCCATAAACGCCGCCAACACAGCCGGGGTTGTCATCGTCGGTAAAGGGGCGGCTTTTTTTTATGTAAAACGCCTGCCATTCTTCAGTGTTTGTATAAATAAAACACCAATAAAGGTCATTTGATTAACTCACCCTAACCTGAATCTTCCCTGGCTGTTGTACCATAAAATGCCGTGACAATCGCCGGTGATGTGCTACCATTTCATGGTGTTTGTGGCGGCACAATTTTAATGATCTGATATGATATATGCTAGCGTTTGTTAAAAAATACCGGGAAAAGGTGCACAATGTTTTCTTACTAGCATTTTTATGTTTTCCCATCCAATTAATACATTAAAACCACCAAAACCTGTTCTTAAACCTACAACCATGAAACAATTATACCATTCAATAATTTAAATTTCAAACAATAGTCTTAAAAAATTGTATCCAAGGTTTGTTACACACCATTGTAATTAGTGAGACATACAACAAAATTGGTCAAAAAACACAAACTCATTTTACAAACTGTTTTAGAGTAATTGACAACATAGTCCAACTTAAATTCAAACACCAAATTAAACATAATATCAGTTTAATTGTTCAAAGAACAACTAAATAACCAGTCATCGTTGTTGACCGACTTCTTCACATTTGGCATCTTCAGTTAACAAAATAAGGAGTATCACATACTTGAGCATCTTCAGTGGTTGTACCTTAATGCATGTGAGTTTAAGAGCCACAAGTGAAAAACTAGTTCACTGCATTGCATGAATTCATGTGAACCTTCTTAATTGCAAATAGCATAACTTGTGTAAGTTTTTTTTCAATACCTGATTGATTTTCAACCTGAGCCGCCTGTATTAGCTTCTGGTGTAGTTGCTCCAATAGAATGGTTCTGTAATAAAATTGAAATGATCACAAAGTACAAATAAATATATAGATTATTAACATTTCCAACGATAACTATCTTATTACACTTATTAGATTAATATTTTTAAAATAAAATTTTAAAATAAAAAAATAAAAAAAATTATTTATCATATATATATATATAGATATATATATTGTAAAATTAATAATAATAAAAATCCTATCTTACCTTAATTTAAATTTTACAAATTTTGTCTATATATATATATATATGACCCATCATCTAGGGACGTCCCTAGATTTCAAATCTAGGGATGTCCATAATAGCCATCGGATGGTAATCTAACGGCTCGTATCCTTATGAACAGTAGAAACCGCGTTCTACAGTGTTATACAGTGATCATGAAACGATAAAAGGTGTACGAGTTGTCTATATAGACAATCAACCATTGGATGATGATCCAACGGCTAAGATTTAAAACGTCCCTAGATTTCAAATCTAGGGACTTACCTAGATGATCTTTTTCCTATATATATATATATATATATATATATATCTTTTAAAGTATCAAACATGCATCTTAAATTATTTGCTTTAAGTTTATGTTTTCATAAATCAGTAAATTATTGAGATTAATATTTTTAAAATAGCTTTTCAAAATATAAATATAGATTAATTCATTTCCGGATGAATTAAAATTGCTTATTTATCAAATTATAAAATTGACAATGATAATTGAGATAAAGATGGACATTTGTTTTTTCATATGTTTATGTTTTTTTTTAAAAAATTATAGGCTGCATATATTACATAGATATATAGATATTATAATGATGAGAATATTTTTTAACTTTCATCAAATGTTTTAATGTTTAGTCATAAATAAATATATTTCTGTCTTTCATATTTAATCTTATTATTATTATTTTAAATTTTAAAAGAATTCTCCTTTTTATCTCCTTTTAAATAATATTCATGTTATTATATATTAGATAAAACATAGGAAAGTATCATCCGATAATATTAATTTGTATTAACTACCAAAGTTAATAAAAAAAAAACTCAAACAAAAGATACTTTACCAAAGTAAAAATGCTATAGTGTTAAAATATTTATTTATTTCACTTTATTTATATTCAAAACAATGTTAAGCGGTGAAATTTAAAATATTTGTTCGAATTAATCATTTCTGTCACTTTTATCTTGTGTATATATATATATATATATATATATATATATTGGTATGAATATCTTTTATTTAAGTCTAAAAGAGTTCTTTGAGTTGGAACAAATTAATAACCCATTTGCATTCGTTTTTTTTCTTTTCAAAAAATTTGGTAAAAGGAAGAAATTGATTAAGGTTTGCATTAGGCTTTTAAAACACTTAATTTTTCAAATTTGAATCATGGTGGAGATAAAAATTCGAGTAACAAACCAGGAACAACTATAATATAATATAATTTCATAAACTATTACATTTCAATTTTTATATAAGATGTGTATTAAAGACTATTTTCAAGTTGATATTGTTGATTTTAATTTTGTACTCATTGTATCTTTATTAGGTTGTGGATTTTCTTTATGTTGTAGTGGTATATTCTTATAAAAAATCTATGCTCACCTGTCAACGCTGCTAATGTGTTCATGACAATGGTCATGCCGGTTGATATAAAGATCAAGATTGTTAGCCTGAAAACAATATTTTTTTTCCATTAAAATATTAACTGCGGAGTTAATTTTTTTCCATTAAAATTGTAAATTTTTTCCTAGCCTATAAAGTATCTTTTTGAGTTACTTAAAATGAATATAATAATAAAAACTTGCATATTTAATATAATTAGTATCCCATTAAAACATTGAACATAACATTTCAATAAAATTAAAAATTATTTTAGTATGATTATAATTCAATAACATATATAATAAAAATACATATCTAATAATAAAAACATATGTAATAACAACAACATGCATATAAATGGGGAAAAAATTTTTATTACATATTTGGTATAATTAGTCTTGCATTAAAACATTAAACCACATAACATTTAAATTAAACTAAAATTTATTTTAATAAGTAAGAAAGTTGGTTCTTTATCCACATCCAGGAGGGAAATCATGTATCGCAGCTGATTTTCTTCTTAGTCATTTCATAAATAAATCTTAATTACTTCCAGATTGTTTTGCTTTATTTAGTCTCATCTTGGCCTTTCAGCTCTTTCAAGTTGTTAGTTTTATAGTAAGGCTTTCTGATAATATTTCATTAGCATCCTTTAAATCTTCTAATTCATATTTAACGTTATATAGTTCCCTTTCATTTACATCTTTAATAATAATATTATAAATATTTTTAAGATGCTTTATATCACGTAAGATAGCTTCATTTTCAACTATTTTTTTGGTATATGCTTCAAATCCATGTTGTTCATGAATCCCACATATATCTTCAAATCTGACTTTGGCTAAAAACATGGTTTATGATTAGGACCATGTTTTTCACATTCATAGATTGCAGGCAACAGCCTTAATTTTTGCAAGAGCTCCTTAAGTATTACCTTAAATTGAAACAGTAACAGCAACATGGCCTTCGTCTTCCATTTTTTCCTATTGTATTATTGAAGACAAGGAAAAAATTCTGTCAATGAATTATACAGGAAAAATGGCACAAGTAATTGCATATGAGAAAAGATTGTTTGTGTAAAATTCACTTGATCTTGTAAATGAGTGATATCCTCAATCTGGCAATCCTAAGACAGTCTTGATTTTGCTAGAAAACTTTGGAATTTAAATAAACAATGAACTTTTTTGTTAAGTTACAATTCATTGTTCCACTGACCTTTTATAAGCCACAGAGGGGATTTTTTTTATTTTCATTTTGTAAGAGGATGAAAGGTCAAACATGATATCACCCTCGTAAATGAAGTCATTTAATTTATGTTGTAGGTTGCAACGGCTATATGGTCATATGTGTTGTCTAGGTAAAATATAAACCAAGGGAAAGGGGGTCCCCAAATCCAAGGGTTTTGATAATGGTGCTGGTAAAGCTGACAGTATCTGTAAAACAAAGTGTAATGTCAAAGAATTGGCTTTTTCATTAGGATTAGGAATCACATCAAATCTTGAATAAATTTTTTTTTACTCACATGTACAACGACTATAGCAACACATGAAATGGTACTATAGCAACACATGAAATGGTGTATATTTATTCAAAGTGGGGAATTGCACTGCCTTGACTTGTGAGAAGTCCCCAGTGCATTCCTTTCAAAGAAATATTATCAAATAAACTTTTGTATAGGGATTAGTATTAATTTATATTTTGTTAAAGTGGTACTTATGACAACCTCAACACATGAAACTTTTAAATTACCAATTTTGTAAATTTCTTTTAAAAGAAGGGATTAGTATTAATTTATATTTTGTTAAAAAAAAAAAAAATATTTGACTAACTATATCAACCATGAATATCATTGTTCGGAGAGTATAATAATTACCTAAACTTTGTTGAGATATAAAAGAATAAAAAAAATAAGGCAACTACAAGTACTGATGAGTTGGTGGTGGTAATAACATTTTTTTTGACAAGAGGAACAGACAGCCCGAAAGCTCTGCTAAACCGTCAGGGGCGTGCACAAGCCTTGGTGGAGCAAGTGAGGGTGGGGCCTGTGCACACATGGCCGCTAGGACTATCCGCACACAACCACCACTCACATCTCCCAGAAATGTGCCCTCAGTCGAGAATCGAACTCTCACCACTCGGTGAAGAGATCTATCAGCGACCCGTATACCAATAGACCATTTGGTTGTTGGCTGGTGGTGGTAATAACATTATATAGCCAAATGCAATGGGTATTGAGAAAAGGGAGCAACATTCTTTACCTGAGAACATAAAGCCTTAATTAGTTTCATTGATCCACTAAAGTGCATATACCATCTACTTGCCATCCTAGTTATTAACATCTTTTGCATACTAAAGAGGGGGAGTTAGAGAGATATCAAGATGCACAAATCTAGTTTATAAAAGCAGTGCTGTTTGGAAGCAACACAAGAAGAATTGGATTCTATGCAGTAAAATGGCAGTTGTGGGCTAGTTAAGCTTCCAAAAGGTAAAAAGTCACTTAATAATAAGTGGGTGTTCATGTTAAAGAAAGATGGTGACAAGTTCATAAGGTATAAAGTTCGTTGTTCGGTGAAGGGCTTTGCTTTGACTAGCAGCCAACTTGAATCTTGAGGTTGATCAACTTGATGTTAAGATTGTAGTCTTGTATAGTAACTTGCAAGAAGAGATTTACATGGACCATTAGGAGGGATTTTAAGTTAAAGGGAAAGACATATGGCTTGGAAATTGAAAAGAGCTTGTGTATCTTAAAACAAGCGCTAAGGTAGTGGTAAAAGAGCTTAAATGTTTCATGGTGAGTTATTTCTTAAAGAGAATTGCACTCTTGTGTTTGTTTTAGATCATTTGGTGATGATTTCATTATTCTCTCGTCATATGTATTGATGATATGCTAATTGTTGGACAAGATATTGATAATGATTTACAAGCTGAAAAATGAATTGTCTAAGTCCTTTGATGTGAAGGACATAAGTTTAACAAAATAGATTTTGGGTGTGAAGATTTTCTAGGAGAAAGCTAGATAGTTATGGTTATTATAGGAAAAGTATGTTGAACTGATATTGAAAAAATTCAATATATGGCATTGGTGTTACTCATTCAGTATTGAATTTATAAAAACTAAAAATGCTTAGTATTGAAAATGGATATTAAGTTCAAGAATACCTTTTTGATAGTGATCACAGTCAAATTTGAGTAATGCATTTGTGTTACTCATTCAGTATTGAATTTACCATTTTTCATTGGAAATTAATAAGAACTTTTATGAAGTCACATTATCTCTATCACACTTTGGAGAGACAATTATGTCTTGCATATTTATGGGGTTAATTAGCCCTATAATGTTGCGATGATGTTTGTTCAAGTCGTTTAAACTTTAATTAATGGGAAATATATAGCGAATTCATTAATGCCATGTGTCAAATTTCCACTATAACGAATATAAACCAAAATTAATTACTAATTAAAATTATACCATATAGCAAACTTAATAAAATTGTTGAATGGTTGTTTATAGTAACTAATATAGAAGAAAGCTTTTATTTATATAAATATTTATGATGAAAAAGCTCAGCATTCAAATCATGCTTTCTCCCATACACAATAATCATTCCCTGATGTGGCAATTCGGAAATTGGAAGGAACCAGATTGCCAACATCATATCTTGACCCAATTTTAGTGATGATTTTCTCATCAATTGCTGCCAAGTAAAGATTACCATCTGATGTTATGATCCTGGTCTTGCTTCTTGGATTAATTCCATTCCTAAATCTGATTTTTGTCAATGCATTTATTTGCTCCTTCAAGCCCCAGTCAAAGAAGTGGTCATAGAACTGCACAATTTAATCACAAAGATTTGTTATAGCAAAATTCTTTATGTTTAAATGTTTTGTATTAGTTCGATATAAATCAAATAAATATTAGATATGTTAGACAATGATACTATGAATCAATAAAAAAACACTTTTGCCAATTATATATATATATATATATATATATGGAGAAGGAACCCAAAGTTTAAAAATTGATATATGGGTTTATCTATTATAATAATAACAATAATAATAATGATGATGATAATAACTATTATTATTATTATTATTATTATTATTATTATTATTATTATTTGGTCTTTAACATTATGGTTTCTTACGAGTCATGCAGCTACTAGTTTTAAACTAATTTATATTATTTTTTTGGCATATCTAAGAATTCAAATTAAAAACTCACTTGATTAAGATTAAGTAGCCGAAGTCTCTATCAATTCATGAACTAGCTCCCCTTGTTTATATATATGGGTTATTGCAAGATTAAAAAATAATACTTTAATTTAGTTAATCTGGTCTTTGAATGTAATCACCTATCAATAAAAATGTAGCACACCATATTAATTCTTTAATGAGATATGAAAGAGAAACAAATTTATGTGCTTGCAATATCATGCTTAGTATTTAATCAATTTAAACATGGATCTAGTTAGCTCATCATTTGCGTTTATGTGATTTTATAATGATTTACTTAATCCAAACAAATTATTTTCTTCCATCGCTCTTTTATCTTTTGTCATTAGGAAATTGTAATTATTTTATTTTATTTTTGAATAATAGAAGATAAGTGACTTTTTTTATATAAATATAAACAGTACCAAACAGTACTGGAACCCGGATGTACAGTATATGTACATTTTAAAATCCCGGGTGAACAGTGTATAAACAGTATAGTGAATAGTACTGTCGGGGAGGGATTTGAACCCGGAATTGTAATTATTAGAAAATCCCTAAAGGATTGTTAACTTCCCTATAACTCCATGAGGTTTTTCTCCTAGCCTACTCTTAGGTCATTGATTTTAAGAATCTTTATCTTTAATAATGAACGAGTGCTTCTTAAAAGCATGGGTTCTTGATTACAACCAGATATTTTGATAATCAAAACCTGAAAGTAATTAGTAAGTCATACTAATATACTAGAAAGTTTCCTACTTTTATTGTTTAGGGGCTTTTCAATAACTAATTCTTAGAAAAACAAAAAAAGAAAAGGGTAGAAATAAAACTCACAATGGATGGGATGCCAGGATGTGTGAGAATGTAAGCATAGCCTTGCATGACTTTATCAGAAGGAAAAGGCCAATACCGCTGAGTAGAACCAGTATCATGGTTATCAATGAAGGTGACTGCTTTATCTGGTGAAATCCCAATGAATCCTGGTGGATTCCCATTGGAATCTTTCAATCTCCATAATTCATCTTGGACTGCAGAATTAAGGATGCCTTTTGGTTGTGAAATCAAATGCTGTAGTAGGACCACCCACTGCATTCACCCACCTTTGCAAATCATTCCTATGTGCATCTTGATTATATGCAGGCTTTGAACCATCATATGCCAATGAGTTCCAAATCTCTCCAACCACGAAATCTGGCTTGGTTCGATCGACGTATATCTTTGCAATATCTGCTGAGTATCCCTTGGCAAAATCTAGCCTCCAAGCATCAAAACCAACGTCAGATTTTAGCCAATTCAACCAGTCTGAGAGCTCATTTTGCACTCTGATGTTGAGGTGATCAATGTCTGGAGCTGCTGCAAAGCCTTCACCGGTGTCTAGATTGCCGGTGCCATCAGAATATGCGGTGTCATCCCTGCAAATCATGGTCGGGCCCCAGTCGAGACGACTGTCTGGAGTACCACCTTCGAAGATGCAGTATATGCCTCTGCCATCTTTTTTATCTGCACATCTATGGTTTATGACGATGTCTGCTACAGTTTTGATTCCTTTGTTGTGGAATGCTTGGATCAATGATTTCAAGTCATTCTGGTTTCCGTATTTTGATACATCCAGATCATATAGCCTTCCTGGCATGTAACCTGCATTAAGTTCAAAATAATGAACATAAATTAAAAATTTTTTTCAATCAATTTTTTCTTAAAATATCACTTCTCTTTCGTTTAATTTAGGGTGGTTTATTTTAAAAAAAACACTTAATTTGACAAATAATTTTCTATTATGGTTACCCATGCTACTAAATTTAAAAATACTACCAATGAAGGTATTTAGTTCAAAAAAATAATAATATAGTTTTAAATTCTATTTGCATTCCAATTTTCCAAATACAGTAGCAAAATAACTATCAAAATGTCAAAAACTATGAAGAATAAATGAAAAGAAAAGGAGGATAAAAAAGCATATCTTGAATAAGCTATTAAATTAGATATATTTTATGAAATTTCATCTTTAATAGAAAATGGCTTTACATAAAAAGTTTTTAGCCCCATCCCTAGCGGGACAAGGTCTTTCTATCCTTTAAAAAGATATTAATTTCTTAAACCATTAACATCTATTATCTCCAACATATTGAGCAGGAATAACATTTAACAACTATATTGTGAGTACTATATTATAAATTATTAAAGGTTAAAATGTAAAAAAACAAATCATTTAAAAATATAAGCTGCAAACAGATGAATGAAAATATAAAATTTTGCAGATGTATATCCAAGGGTTAAATCCATATGGGCTCATCATATTCAGTGCTATTTAACTTCATATTTTTAAAAACGATTTAAAAAAAAAAATGTAAACACCAAAAATTGGGCTAGCCCATTGAATAAGGCCCTCATTGCCATGCATTAGCATGCTTAGAAAACATATACTAAATAATTTTTTTTTAAAAATATATTTTAATCAAGATTTTTCCTTTTGAATGCAAATTGCTTAATTAGATGTTATGATGCATACTATTAAATATTTTAAAATATAAAATATAAGTAAAATCTATCATACATATGAAAAAAAACTTGTTTGTATTATTAGAAAAGATATAAGTGAAATTTTATGTAATATCCATTTAGTATTAACTGATTTCTCAAAATTACTGGTATGTTTGGATTTGCTATATTTTTTTTCTTTAAAAAATAAGAGCCAATATTTATATAAAAAAAACGTGTAAGTATAATTTTTGGAACTTTTTATGAGTATATCTGCAAGTAAATTAAGAAGCTACATGTTTAAATGTCTGATTAAGCTCTTTATAGTTTTCTTAGAACTTATTTGGGTTGACTCTAAGAAAATAAGTGCTTATGTCTGAATTTTTTTCTTTATTATCTTTATTTTTTATATTTTTATAATATTTTCTATCTATTTTTTCTTGTGCTTCCGAGAAAAGCACTAATATATCACTTCATAAAAATCAACCCTCAGGAAAATAATAGACTTTGTTGAATATTTTCCGTAAATACTTATTTCGTTAGTTAAGCATTTCTCGTGAAAAAAAAAAAATGCTAATCAAACCTTATGTATGCTTGGATGCCTGTACTTGGGAGTGTTATATGGATATGCATGTACATATATATATATATATATATATATATATATATTGGAACATAAAGATAATATGGATTGAGGGAGGATTGATCAAGATGAGAAATATGAGGAAAGGATTGGAAAATTTAATTAGTGTTTCTTACATATAAGCGGACACAATAAGGGTTAATATAGGGTTTGTTTAATTTCACTGAAGGTGGTTTGATTTAAAAAAAGAAAAAAATTATGTTAGGTGCTTTTCTCAAGGTATAATACCCGAATTGGTCCCTCTACTTTTCTCTCTCTTCCCTTTCGGTCCCTCTACTCAAAAATGCTCTCAACTAGTCCCTCTACTCTTGAAAATGGTTCTACGTAGTCCCTGCTACTCTAAAATGGGCCAATTAGTGGCTGTATTTTCAAGAGTAGATGGACTAGATGAAAAGAGATTAAGGGTATAGGAACTAAGTTGGGCTATTTTCAAGAGTAGAGGGGCTAGTGGAAAAGATTTCTGAGTAGAGGGGCCAAAAGGAAATAGAGAAAAGTAGAGGGACCAATTCGGGTATTATATCTTTTTCAACCAGCATAAGTGCTACTACAATAAGCACCAATTTCATCGATTTTATGAAAATAAATGAAAATTAATAATTTTATAAATTCTTTTTCCATAAGTGAATCCAAGCATGTTAATTTTTATCCAGAGTTTTTATTCCGCAGTTTTGCGAAAATAATCCGTTGAAACAACCTCAAAACACATTTATTTATTTTATAAAGTAATTATGATAATTTTTCAAAAATTAGAAACTTAAAGTTTTGGTAGAAGTACAAAACAACATCGATCAAGACATTTTTAAATAACATAGATTGGGCAATTATTTTCACAAGTGATTCCAAACACTACAAATCGGTGATTTGCTTTGGTAAAATATTCTTTTACAAAATGTGAATATGTGAGTAAGCCACGTCAATGATGTGTATAGCCACATAGGTAATCCCTCAACACATTTATTCTCTCACTTTATATGAGTTGAGATTCGAATTCACCCTACTGTAGCACATACTCTATGCAAGAGACTCGGCGCTAATAGACTAAGAGATTGTTGGTGCTTGACAAAAAATTCACTATTTATTTATTAACTTATTTTATAAAATTTAGAGAGAAATAAGCATGAAAATTTAAAAGATGTTTTTAACAACTATATATATATATATAATAAACATCTTTTGTGGACTGAGCAAATGCATTAGTCACTATGGATGTTTACTGACAACTATGGAATTATCATCTAACGGCTATTATTTATACAACTACAATATAAATTTATTGTGTATAATAACTATTTAATTGTATACAGCTTAATACTGTATATAAATGGATCATAGCCGTCATATGAAAATCCAACGTCTACTGCATGTGCCGACATTTGAAATCTAAAGATTTCTTTAAATGATGGTTCTCGCCTATATATATATATATATATTAGGAAACCTTCGTTGGAAACAGAATGTGAAGGTGGAGGAAGCCAGACATGAGTAACTCCAGTAGAAGCAATATCAGCCACATGATCCTTCAAAGAGTTATACCACCCTCCTTCCTTTTTCCATGACTCCCAATTGAATCCCTACACATCCCCAAATTTATCATATTATTGTATCATATGCAAACTTATACAAACTAATACAAACTCAACAACAATAAGATAATGATAATATATATACATAAATACCTGGAAAAGTAACTGAGAATTCACTGAACTTGATGCAAAAGCTATCAAAAGAAACAATAATAGAAAGTTAGCTCTTATCATCATGTTCACCATCTTGTCTTCTTTGTGAGGCTTTGGAATGGAATTCGAAGGGATAGTTTTGGGTTTAATACAGAAAGAGCATGACAAGACATATACCTAATATATATATATATATATATAGCAATTTGAAGATAAGGATCTTATCTTTTTAAGATGGTTGTCTTGCATTGGCTGAAGATAAAAAACATTGCGTGGTGGGAACGATAATGTTGACTAGAGCATGGGAATTATTAACTTCACTGAAAATAAATTAAGATCATCAAAGTGTTGTTTAGTATAGGGCAAAAATCCATCTAACATTTCATCATTATATTCTTATGATAAAAAGTAGCTCACAGATAATCTTGTAATTGGTAACCACTCTATAAATTCAGACAAGAACAAACCATATTAGTCCATACGCCATCATGCGCCGTGATTGATTATTCTTTTCTCTTAATCCCTTCTGTTTAGTTCACACTTTCTCAGTTCTAAGATGTGAACACCATGAATTTTAAACACCATGCAATGCATGCGTTAGGATAGTCCAATGTTTTTTTCCTTCCAAACTAATGCACGTGGATTCCACCTAAAATAAAACCAACGTTTCCTTCTTCTTCTTCTTCTTCTTCTTCTTCCTCTTCTCCACTACACTTCATTCAAACCCTCACCATTAACTCTTTTTCTTTTTTCCACCACCTTTTTATTGATCACTAATATCAGTCTTCTCAATTTTCTTCTCTTCACTATCATTCTTGGAGCATAGACCTCCATTTTCTCTTAAGATGACAAACCTGGTTAGATTAGCTCTTTGGAAAAAGAATCCCCTCTATGGCTATCAGAGCTACCCTAGGACGCCAACCCAATGCTTAGCCTTTCCTCCCTTCTATACAATGGGAGGTGAGGTTAATATTCCCACACATTGCATACAGTTAGAGGACTCCTTCAAAGCCTCAAGCTTCTTTGGCATGCTACATTGCAGGTATGCGGCTAGTTTCTTGAGGATGTTGTGGTTTTCTCTCATTTATTTAGTTTCTCATCCCTTTGAGAGGTGTTGTTTCTCATCCTTGATATGTAATGGTAGTATGTAGTTTTTTCAATCATTGCCATATTGCATGGTGAGATAATATATAGGAGCTCTTTCATGTTCTAAAGATTGTAAAGTTAACCTTGGGTTGGGTTGATATTACAGATGACCAAGTGCTCTATTGATAGTTGGGTCCCCATTAGAGTTCTTCACAAGTGGTGAGAGTTCGAATCATGAGTGAGGGCATATTTCTGGGAGTGTTAGTGGTTGTATGCGGGTGGTCTTAGTACCCATGTGGTGCGAATCCCATCCTCACTTACTCCGCCGAGGTTTGTGCACATGTCCTTTCCTTTTTTAGCGGTCTAATCAATCATTTTTTTTAAAAGTCTAATCAATCATCTTGGTAATATATATATATATATATATATATGCAGGTCGATATTATGATTATGCATGGATTGAATGGCTTTCCCATTATAGCGTTGTGCAATCACCATTAGGTTTTCCAGAGTAATTAATAAGAATTTTATTGTATTATTATTTAGTTTTTTTTAATTTTCTAATGGGTTTAATTATTAGCTAGATCATGTTTTTAGGTTCGTTTGCCCAAGAAAGGTCCTTGATACACACACACACATATATATATATATATATATATATACATGCATTGATATTTGAATAAAGTATATCACGAACTCTAGTAGAATTGAAAAGGTTTAATATTGCCAGTTCCATTAATTATTTATTGGCTACTTATCTATCATTGTCTATTCAATTGTAAAGTATGTCGTCATTTATTTATACGTTGAATTTCCTTGACAATTATCTATCTATGGCTAAAAGAAAATTCTGAAAATTTGGTTTTAGATTTTAGAATTATTTTCATGGAATTGCTAATTTTTGTATCATTTGTCTCTGATCTTTGTATGTCAAATATGTGACCATAGACAGGGGCAGAGCCAGAAAAATGTTTCAGGGTAAATGACCTAAATGGTTACTGAACTATGTGCTAATTTCTATTTTGGCCACTGAAGTAGAAAAAAATTTTATTCGAGTCACTGAACTTATTAAAGTCTTCTAATCAAGTCACCCAGGCAAACGGCATTAATGGAAGTCTAAGCTGGTTGCCACCTCACAGGCGCCCTCATCTCTACGTGGCAGGAATTGTTCTTCTCTCTTCTCTTGCGCCCTTATCTCGCGCCTCTTTTCTTTTTTTCCCCTCCAAAACCTTAGACTGGTTGAATGGTAAAGTATCGATTCTAGCAAAAATGGTGGAGTTTGTGGCAATTTTGTTTGTATAAGCAATCAAGGTGGGATTCATCACTAGTGTCAAAGCAGTTGAGTTTGTTATAGAAATTGAAGAAGATGCTGAAGTTGTTGAAGATGTTGATGGTGTTCAAGCTAGATTTTCTTGAAATATTCTGTTTGTATATAGTATTCCAAATAATTGTTTGTTCTTGTAACAAAATAATTGTATGTTTTGTAATCGGAAGCTTTTATTGTTATGTGATATGGAGAATTGTGTGTTCTGACATTTGTTCTGTAATCCAACCTTAGAATTTGTCTATTCTATAATCAAAACATAATGTTTCCAACAAGTTAGTAAAATTATACAAACTGTTTCCAACAAATTAACATCCAACCAGATTTACATGACATTGAGCAAAATTCTGGTCTTCACAAAATTTAGTAGAATTATGCAAACTGTTTCCAACAAGTTAACATCCAACCAAATTTACATGACATTTGCTAGAAAAAACAAAGAAACTTCTCAAAAATGCTAAAAACAATTTGCTCATTTAACACTCCTAAAATGTGCACAGCCTTCCCAGCAACAGTCTTTCTCTTCATGTGCACTCCTACTTATGTCTCTCTTGTTTTTTGTAAGAGCCTTGACAACCACCTTTCTTTCCTTTTGGGCATTGCTTCCAACTTGAGATAAATCTTTCATATACCTTGAAAGCACTTGTCTCTCTTGTTGTCTTTGTTAATGTGTGTTTATAACTTGAGAAGAATCCTATTTAACAATTAGAAATAATGTAACTCATCAAAGCAGAAGACAATCATACATTAGAAAAAAAAAATTCAAGGTTAATGAATTTACATCAGTCATCCACCTAATAGTTTGTGCATGTGGTTGAGTAGTTCTAGTTTCTTCAAATAGAGTAGGACTTTGAGTAGGCCTCTGAGTTACAAAAAAATTATATATATATATATATATATATATATATATATATATCACACACACATGAGGAGCAAATTTATTTAATTTGATCTCTTGTCTTACAATCAGTGAAAGAAGACTCTTGCATTCCCACTACTTGTACAGATTGAAAACTAGATTGGCCTTCAATTTGTGAAAAACCCTGTGAACAAGCTAAAGAACAAAAAATGCTTAGTGCTGAAAAAATTTCAAGGCAAAAAATGAAAAGGATAACCAAAAAAGGAACTTACAGCAAGCATCCACATAACAATTTGTGGTTGTGACTGTGTTGGTATGGTTTACTTTAATTGGAGCGTGACTCTGATTTTAAAGGGGGAAATTGGTATTATTTATATGAGAGAGAATTGTATAAATAAATAAATAAATAAATAAAATAAATTACCTCATGTCTTGCATCCGCATGCATACTTTCAGATATTTCTTGATTTTTAATGTGAACAGAATCCTGAGAAGTAAGTGGCAAAAAAAAAAAGCTTACTTCATTGAAAATTTTGAAAATCAATGTTGAACCAGTATAGGAATTTTTTATTTACCTCTGTTTGTGCATTGACCTGTAATCCTTGAGATCCAATTTGATTTATGACCTAAGAAGAACTCTGTGAAAGTAAAATATATAGGATTAATAAATGATGAAAATCAATGCAGGACCAATATAGGATTTTTTTTTTACCTCTTGTCCTACATTGATTTGTACTCCTTGAGATTCAATTTGATTTATAACTTGAGAAGTACCTTGTTAAAGTAAAATATAGGGTTACCAAATGCTGAAATGTAGGACCAATATAGATTTTTTTTACCTCTCCTCCAACATTGATTTGTACTCCTTGAGATCCAATCTGATTTATGATTTGAGAACAACCCTATGAAAATAAAGTATATGTGGTTAACAACTAATGAAAATCAATCCAAGATATAATATATTTTTACCCCTTCCATTGCTTCCTCTTGTATCCTTCCAGCTTTCGTTTGTCTTAGAGTTTATGAAGAACCCTATAAATAGGAATACAATTCATTGAAGGTATTGGCTTTATATGAAAGACAACAAAAGAAAAAAAAATACAGCACAATAATATAATGTTTGGAATGGTATCCTTACATAAGGCATCCATCTGATAGTAACTGAATGTCCAGGTTGACTTGCAGGTTGACTTGTAGATTGCCTTGGAGCATTTGTACTGGCTTTTCTAACCTGTAAAAAACAAAGAAACTATTAGTAATTAATAAAGCACAATGTACAAAGAAGGTGTGTAGAACTTACAGGTAATTTAGTTCTTCTATTGTTAGCACCAACTTCTCCCTTGCATGTCCTTACATTGTTCTCTGTATTTCCACATTTTCTACAACTGATTTGCACTCAAGATTTGGGAATTTTAAATTATCTAGCAGTGACTTTTATCTGCCTTTTTCCTTCTACTTTTGTGTGGCCTTCTCAGCAATGGTGGTAAAATAGGCTCCATATTTTCCACATGACTCCATTGTTTTGCCCCTATGATTGGTTGAATGAAGTTGGAATAGATGTGTAGTTGTGTTTCCTTGTGGTAACATAGGTGGACATATTTCTCAGGTCTTTCTTCAGTGGTAAACATCACTACCACTACATGGTTACGCGGAATTCTAGTGAGATCCCATTTTCTACAAGAACAACTGTGTGCATCAAAGTCAACCACATGTTAATCTAAAGACCCACATTAAACTTGGTATTTTGCACCACCAGCTTGTTTAGCCCAACACCTACTTGACTCTTTAATAAATTTGTCTACTTTCTTCTGAATTTTAGGGCATAGAGGTACTATATACTTTTTAGCTGCTTCTTTTTTCATTGCAATCCTCTGCATCAACTTGGTCCTTATTGTCTCCATCATAGTTAGCACAGGTCTTCCCCTTGCCTCTAATATATACTTATTGAATAACTCACACAGATTATTCAACAACATGTCACACCTTGTGTGGGTGGAGAAATGGGCCTTGGACCAATACTTTAGGTCTTTATCTGCTAACCATTTTTGTGCAACCTCTGATAAATTCTTTATTTCCAACATTACATCCTCATATCTTTAAGTTGCTCTGCCAGCTTTCCACAAGAAATCCTTCAATGCTTTACCTTTGTTAGTGGCTTGAGACTTGAAGTTGGTGTACAAATGTCTTACACAAGTTTTATGCTCAACATTCCGCACCAACTCAAGTAAAGCATTAAGAAGTCCCTACCCAAATAGAGTTTAATAAATAGAATGTCTACAAGATTAATAGTTAAGGTTTAAAAAATTGGAAAAGGTAAACAAGAGAAAATTATGTACCTTCTGTTTGTCTGACATGAATGACTAGTGATAGGAATTAACAATCTCAAAATCTTGTATCAATAGCTGGATGAACCAACACCAAGACTCAAAATTCTCACTCTCAACAGCAGCATATGCAAGAGGATACATGCAATCATTGGCATCAATTCCTACAACCACCATTAAATGTCCACTATAGTATCCTTTTAAGAAGCATGAATCAAGGCTAATGATGGGTCTACAACCAGGTTTGAACCCATTCTTGCAGGCTTGGAGACAAATATGCATCCTCAAGAATAGTCTACAATCTAGAAAACAAATGGTAGTGGTCCCCACATTGGTTTTCCTAAGCTCTACCAAATAATCATATATTTTTGCATATTGTTCTTTTGTATTCCCTAACACCAACTCTAATGCTACAATTTTAGCCCTGTGCCACTTACTCAATGGGATTATTCAAATTGAAATCAATCCTTACATCCTGTTGTAATGATGCAATTGAATAATTTTGATCATTCGCAAACTTGTGTGAGTAATGCTTGGCCATCCATTTGGATATCACATTTTTGTTCTTCATCTGCTTGGGACAACTGTGCTCACCAACATATGTCTTAATCTGCCATGTGTTATCCAAAATATCTCTAGGGTTCATTTTAGATCGATAAAGTAGCCATGGACAATTCTCCTTGCATACAGCCTTCACCCTATTCTTATCATTCCTTTCAAATTTCACATTATATCTACTCCTTCTTCCACATTGTCTGACATCTTCTTTCATTGCATCCCTACTAGAAAAGACCATTCCTTTTGCTAGTTTGGGGTTGCCCATGTCTATACCATTGTTAAATTCCTTCCATCTAATCCTAGGGCATACACCTAGTCATCACATTCATCCTCATCGTGTAAAGAACTTGAATTATCATATTCAGATTCTTCATCTACATTTGCATGCTAATCACATGAGACTCCATTATAGAACCTAGTAAAGGATCCTATGTACAAGTAAAACCACCCATATCACTTTCTATGCCCAAATCAAGATGAATCTCAAAAACTTGGTCATCGTCGTCATCCATGTCAGAATTATGACTAATAGAACCTGACTCACAATCTACATTACAATCATTGCCCTCACTTATAGCATCTTCTTCACATCCAAACACCCTACTCTTAATGGCTGAATTACTAGAACTTGGATCAACTTGCATGATTTTATATCACTCAACAAAGTAAAAAATTTGACTAGAAGAACTTAAGCAGGGCACAAAGGAATAACAAAACATCAAATTAATACAATAATGAAATCCTCACATTGAACAAACATATTCTTGCTATGTAAAGAATCTGAACTATAATAACATCAAAAAATCATTTAACTAGAAGAACTTAAGTAAGGCACAAAGGAATAACAAAACATCAAATTAATATAGACATGAAAATTCTCACATTGAACAAATGACAACAAACAAATTCCCACTGTGTAAAGAATCTAAACTATAATGACAACAAAAAATAAACTTAACTAGAAGAACTTCAGCAAGGTAAGGCACAAATGTATGCATTTTCTTTAATACTAATAAAAAAAAACTATACGCCCATACCAAAAAAAAAAAAAAAAATCTTCTTTAAAAATAACATGGAAAATCATGTACCAAAACCCATTAAAAACCTATACACCCCCTCCTCCTTGTCTTCCCACAATCAATTAAGTCATGCACAATGAGAACACAACCATACCTAATGAGACCAAAACCTTCTAATATTTTTGGTAAAATTATGGTATCATTGAATTAGGGTATCATTTATGTATTTTGCAAACAAAACCTTCTAAAAATAAGTAAAATTTTTTCGTATACTCATATCATTGCTTAGATGAAGGATAAGAATTGGGTAAAGGAGACCTACCTCCACCTCCTCATCCATGATGTCAGGATTCTGACCATCATTCTGACCAGCATTCTGCGGAGTGCTCCAATTGGTTACCTTGTCCTCCATGGAATTTAAGAAGTAAGTGAACATGAATTAGGGATAGAAGATGGGGAAAAAAAAAAAAAGAAGCACAAAGATGGATAAAATAGAAGAGGAAAGGCTCAAAAGAACAGTGGAAAAAGATTATGCGGCTGATGATGAGGTGATGCTGGCTATGAGGTGGCAATCCAATTCAGACTTCCGTTAACGCCGCTTAATTAGGTGACTTGATTGGAAGAATTTAATAAGTTCAGTGACTCAAATATAATTATTTTTACTTTAGTGACCAAAATATGAATTGACACATAGGTCAGTAATCATGTAGGTTATTTACCCAATTTTTATGGGGCCAAAAAAAATTTTAGAGGAAAATGAAAATTTTTTATTGAATCCAAGTAAAAATTGAAAAAACTAAATAATATATTTTTATAAATATTTTCCTAAAATATTTATTTTTTTATATAGTATATATACTAATTTATAGAAAATTATGCTGTGGAACAAAATATTTTTACAAAAATTATTATTATTATTATACAACCAATTTTATGAATGTCAAAGATTAAATAATAAAATTTAATAAATAATAATATTTATAGATTATCAATTCTAATTTGTAAAAGAAAACCAACTGCATATGAGAAATACTTATTTTATTTTAAATTATTTATTTATTTAGATTTTTATTATAAAAAAATAAGCTTATCTTTTTTGAATGGTTTTTCTTATTTTTAAAAATTTATATAAGGAGAATTTTGTAAAATAGAGGGTAATATAGATTTTTTAAATTAATAAAACTATTATTTTCCATCCCGGCCCACACCCCAACACTCCGCCGATGACTGGAGATATGATTTACATTATGTAGTGTAATTTAATTTATTTACAACATGATATAGTAAACCAGGTTGTGTTTAGTTCTTATACAAAATGAAAAATATTGTAGAAAATATATGAGAATTCCATATTGCTTATTTACATTATTATATATATTTGAAGACTATAGGCTCCCTTATTCTCACCTGGCCTTTAATTAGGGTCGACTGGTTAAAAATAACGGATCACAAATAAAATTATAATTTTTTTTAGACTTCAAGGGATTGTGGGTTCATGACTTCCATAAAAGGGCAAGCCCCTAATGTTAATTACCTTGGATATTATTACAGGAACCTCTGATTAAGAAATAATTGTGAACAAGAAAACAAATTGTGTCAATCAATTTATTTCAATAAACATGAGTTCATACACTCCATTGAGAGTTCAAGAAATTTAAAATTATCTTGAAGCAACTTAGACTTATGTGCGTAAGTAAACGATGATTGTAGCATTTCATCTCCTTCTGACTAGTTTGCGAAAAAGCACTCTTTGACTTTTGTTGACTTTTGGTGACTTTTGGTCTTTGTCAATTTTTTTGAAATGTGCGTCTTGAACATGATTTAGAAAATTTGCCATTTTGTATTTGTGAAATTTTTTGCAACTTGTGAACTCTTCAACTCTTTAACTTTTGATGCCTTGAGCCCGTTAAGCTCATTTGTTGATATATTTGAAACTTGTATCTTGGACATCTAAGTTTACATCTTGAATTTGATTTAGATTTTATGTTGTAGAATCTCTATGTTTATGGATCCCAAACTTGATTTGACTTTTCATAAGCTTCAGTTTTCATGCTTGTGAAACCTTTTATAACTTGTGAACTCTTCGACCCTTTATCTTTTGCTGTCTTGAGGTTATTGAGCTTATTTGTTGATTTATTTAAAATTTGTGTCTTGTACATTTGAATTTGCATCTTGAATTTGATTTGTATTTCAAGTTGTGGAATATCTATGTTGATGGATCACAAACTTGATTTGACTTTTCATAGGCTTCGGCTTTCATTCTTGTAAAGCTTTTTGCATCTTGGATTTGATTTGGATTTTGAGTTGTGGATTTTCTATGTTGATGAATCACCAACTTAATTTTACTTTTCATAAGCCTCGGCTTTCATGCTTGTGAAACTTTTGCAACTTGTGAACTCTTCAACACATTAATATTTGAAGGTATTGGGCTCATTTATTGATTCATTTAAAACTGGTATCTTTGACATTTGATTTTGATTTCAAGTTATGAATTCTCTATTTTGATGAATCATTGATGAGTGCATTTTATATAAACATTTTCATATACCCTGTTCCATGAATTACTTGTCTTTTTGCATTCTTTTATTATAAATCGATGCTACTTGGGATATATTTGTTAAATGATGTAGATAATTAGGTCTTGGATTGGAAGGAATGAATAGAGATGAATTTTGGTGTGAATTGGAGTTGAAATGCACTTTTCAGGACAAGCACGGTTGGGAAGCACTCCCATGCTTATGGCCGTACTATTTTCAAGACTTAGAGAAATTCAACCCAACCAAGAAAGCACACCCATGCTTAGAAGCACGCTCTAAAAGCGCGGGCGTGCTTACACCTATGCACTTCACTGAGATCTACACAAACTGAAGAGCACGGTCTCACTGTCCCTAGCACCATTGTTGTGTTGTCTCAGCTTTTTCTTTTCTTGTGTAGAGAGTTTATTTCAATCTTTTCTTGTTTGTTTGTTTGATTTCTTAGTTGAGTCCTCCTTCTTTGTAGTTCGAGGCTTCTTGTCGAGAGTTTAGGGATGTTTTTCGGGTGTTTAAAACGTGCGTGGGATGTGTACAGGCTGCATAACCACTCCTGGGGTGTGTGCGGCCCCCTGTGCATAAGGGGCCGCACACCGCAGGTAGGAGGGTGTGCGGCCTGGTGTGTGGGCCGCACACCAGGCCACACATCCCAGGCAGTGAGGTGTGCGGCCACTGTGCGGGCGACACACCAGGCGGCACACGCACGGGCTTTGTGTTTTTAAGCCATTTTTAAGGTATTTTTCATTGCTTTCTTCTCCCAAGATCCTCTCATTTCCTCCCCCTCTCTTCTATCTTTCTTTGAAGTTTAAGGCTGATTTTGGAGGAGTTTTTGGGCTTGTTTGGGCAGCTTAGAGATCAATCCATTGTTTCCTCAAGGTAATCTTCCATTCTCTCATTTCTTCTTCTTTTGGATGAATGGATCAGGGTTGGTTTGTGAATTTGATTTTGAGCTTGATTTCTTGTTCTCCGTCTTTTTGTTGTTGGTGAATCTTGAGAGGAATGCTTTCTTGCTTTGTATGGCTTCAATCTAGAGTAATCTTTGAATCTTTTTCTTCCTAGGTTTCGGAGTTACTGTAGTACATGTGAGTTCTCCTTGTTTTACTTGGTTTCCTTGGGTTAGAGAGAAGCTTAAACCTTTAGAATTTCATTAGCAACCTCAAGAGTTAGTTGAGAAACCCTAGAGCAGATTGAGGTTGTTTGGTAGAGAAACCTATGGTTTCTTTGTTTGGCTTATGTGCTAATCTTTGTTGATGGTTGTTGTGCTTTGGCAAGGAGAAAAAGCGTTGGCTCGAGGCAAAGGATTAGCTTGCAAGGAAGACAAATCACCAATTCAGTGAGTGGGATTGTAAAGCAAAGCTTTATTAGAAGAATGCCGATAGCTAGATTTGTATATATATATATATATATATTTATATCATGGTTTAAGTAAAGATTTATTGATTTATACTTGTGGCATGTTGGTGAATTATAGTTATTATTGTTAAAGATCTTGAATGTCTTATTTGGTGTTTGAATGTTCACATTGGATTTGTGATTGATATCCTTCAAGGAGTTTGCAAAATCTTTGTTTTGTGAAAATTGGGATTTGTTGTGAAATCTTTGATTTTGTGTAATCTAAGCATGAATTCATTTTGGATTGTCAAAATGAAAGAATTTCCATGTTGTTGCTTGTATTGGATTTTTGTAATCAATTTGTGTTAAAGGCTTGAGTTTTCTTGTACTTTTATATTTCCTAATAAAATGGCTGAGGTTTTGTTGATTGATGGTTATTGTTGGCTATTGTATTCAGTATGGAGTTGCGTTTATGTTGAGTTTGTATGGCGATATCCTACAGCAGTAGGTGGTCTTTACGGCTAGCCTTTTGAGGTGGTGTGCTCGACCGATTATTATCTATGAGGGTTAGATTCAAGTGGGAGTGTAGAGCCCTGATTGAATATTTATCTGATAGCCAGAGTCACCAACCGATGAATCAATGGGTCAACGTCAAGGGCATGAGTACCTGACGGCCCTGAACCTAGCCACGGCCATGGCGAAGATTTAGGGATGTTTCTAGACTACCTTATGCTGGGTGAGTGTTGGGTGTTGCTTTATGCTGCGTTTGAGATTTATTTTCATTGTGTTCCTTGTCTTGTGTCATCTCGAACTGGTGGCGAGTAGGAGAAGCCCAACTGTTGCTCTTAGGAGGACAGTCACTTATGAATTCGATTTGGCACGAGTATTATATTTATTTATTTTGAAACTCACATTACTTAGCTTGTTATACTTATATTTGGAACTTTTTTGACTTTTATGTTTTATAGTTGATAATTGGTTTGATGCTTAACTCATTCTTTATATTTTGAACCTGATGTTCAATTTTTTTTTTAGTGGACTTGAAGTTGTAATACCCTAGTTGAGTTACTTAGTGGACTCTTACAGGCTACTTACACCCGTAAGAAGGGCCCTAAGCCTCAAACAGAGAGTTTTACAGACGCCCGTAAGTCACCTCGCAAGGAGAGTCCAGAGAGCCTTATGGGTTTACTTACTATGGATGGCAATAATCCCCAAACCCAACCCGACCCGATCTGACCCGAGTGTGACAGGTAAAGCCTAGTTTGACCGGGTTTTAGGTCAGGTTCGAGTAAATCCAGACTATTAGAAAGTGGGTGCGGGTGCGGGTGCGCATATGGGAATCCTGATACTCGACCCGAACTGGAACCCAAACCTGACCCAAAATTCAATTAACAACCTCTAATTATATATATTTGATTTTTTTTGTTAGGGTTTTTTTAAATTCTCATTCTATGGTGTTGAATTTGTCTATTTTGTGATTGACATTTTTAATTTTTGCATTATATTTTGATTTTATTTTAAATATTTTTAAATAGGGTCATGGTAAGGTGAGTATCCTTGCGGGTACCCGATTATCCCATCGGGTGCGGGTGTGGGTTGGGGTTTTGAAAACCCATCTAGTTTAGGTTCGGGTTCGGGTATGGGGGCGGGGTAGCGCATGCGAGTACAGGTTTGGCAATACCCTCACCCGACCCGACCCATTGCCATCCCTAGCACTTACAGCTCGTAAGTCCGGGTGAGCATAATTTAGAGGTTTCTTATGGGTGTCTTCACCCGTAAGTGAGACCGTTAGTGTTATCCATAACACTTTACGGGTATACCTTAAACCCTTATGGCCTATAACCTCCATGGGAAACAACCTAGGTCCCTTACGGGCGACTTATTCCCATAATATAAACTGTAATAGTGAAATAGAGAACCTCACAGACTACAGTATTAAGCCTCTTATGGTCGTAACCTAAGTTGTAAAGGAGATGTACCCTTACGGGTCATGCTTTATGGCCATAAGTACCTCATAATTGTTCATTCAGAGAGACTTATGGTCGAGGCTTATGTATGCCCTAACCCTATTAGAAGTGTGAAACTACTCTCGATAAGTCAGATATTATGTATACCCTAATGAGAGAAAGAACTACCTCTTTAGGTGAGTGAAAGCTAACATTTTCTACTAAAAGATGTGGAAAGAGCTAACTCTCTTAAGCGTAAAAGCTGCTCGATGAGCGCTCACGGGAAAAAAGGCTACCTTAGGAGATGTGTGAAGCTTCCACCATGTGAATAAGAAGTTGTTTGTGAAATTTCGCTAGTGAAGTTCTCTAGGTCGAAGTAAGTGAAGTAGAGAGTTGTAACACACACACACAATGATAATCTTAAATAGAGTGTTCACTATTTTTGGAACTTGAAGTTTTAGAATTATTGTATTGTGAAAACTCGAACTACTTGTGGAACTCCCCAATTCTTGAGCACCCGAGGTCTTGCACTTTTCCCTGTTAGTTTGTAATGTTTTCTTTTTTGCTTGAGGACAAGCAAAAGCTTAAGTGTGGGGGAATTTGATGAGTGTACAACATGCATGTATTTTATACCAATTTGTACTCTCATCCGGAATGTATTAAGATCATATTATCGAATTCAATACTAAATCTAGTGTGTTTCACATTTACAGGGTTATAACAACACTTCAAGATGAGAGAGAACCAAAAGAATTATTTTATACTTCAAATGATGAATTTGGAGCTCTCTTGACATCACTATAACAAGGACAAGGCAAACTAGGTGGCTAACGGGTAGCTTACGGTCTTAAGTCAATTCCAGAAGACCTTACGGGCATACTTATGAATATAAGAGGGATTCAGAGCCAATTCAGAGGACCTTACGGGTCAGACTTATGCCCATAAGGATTCCCGCAAGGACCATCTAGAGGAGCTTATGACCAAAGCATACGTTCATAAGGGCAGTCGCAAGAAGTAGAATAGTGAAGCTTACAGTCCAATGCTTATAGATGTAAGATGGACCACAACACATATAGAAGACCTTACAGCCTAGCCCTTAAAGCCGTAAGTAACCCATAAATAGTTGGGTATAAATAGAACTTATGACAATTTTTAGGGTATTCTCTATTCTATTCTTTTCTTCTTTGGGGACGATTCTTAAAGGCGAGGTTAGGGATGAAAAATGACTGAATCTCCAACACATAAGGAGTGATTTGGAGAGGGATTCAGATTTACATTGAAGGGGATTAAAGATCGTAGCCATCAAGCACATCTTGGTGGTGTGTGTGGAGGCTTGTCAAGCAACTTCTCCGGTGATTCTTCATCCTAGGGATTGAAAATGGGGTTTTCATGGTTTTCATGTTTTACTCCATTATTTGTATCTTTAATGCTTGCCCTCCATTAATGGATGGCTAATTTGTAGATGTTTGGGCATAGTTAAACTCTAGGGTTTATATTATTGACTTTGGTTTTTGGATCTTTGATACTTTAATTGATTTCTCATTTGTAATCATATCTATTTGAGTCTAACTGTGTGATTGAATGCTTGATTTCTAACGAGGAAAAAGCCCTTGCTATCATACTTGGTATTGCTTGCATTTGTGATGAGAATAAATCCCCACCTAGCATAGACTTTGCCACAATTCGAGAGGATAGTGGTACACCTTTGGTTAGGGTATCTAGGAGAATATGTCTCCCGTAATCCTTCTGAGTGGGTTAGTGATAATCTCAATGCTCTTTGCAATCATGTGGAGTAGATTTTAGGAGAAATTGCATTTCTGCTTTGTATTCAAATTAGGGATAATCTCTCTTTAGGGGAGATTATCTATTTAAGAGATTGTCATTAGCCCACAATAAGGTTCCATAGAGTGTTAATACAATTTCTAGAAACTTTTCGGTTCAAATAGGATTACATGTTTAGACAACTATTGTCCTGTATCTCATAACACTAGAGGAAATCTATGCCCGGACATCGCTTTCTTCCTTCACTTCTCTCCTATTCTTTCCCATATTTTCTTGTTTTTATTTGGTTTTGTTCACACACACACTACTCGATCTTTTAGGCTATTTTTTGGGTTTTGAGCCATTACTAGTATTAACTTTCTTTCATGTGGACCAACACTCTGCACTTATGCACACTTTATAATGCAATCAGTACGTATACTCGCATCCCTATCAAGGAATGCCAACAATATCATCATAGATTGCTCTTTGACGAGGATTATGAAGCAAGAAGGATGTTTTATGGATAGAATTTCTTTCTCTTGTTGCTTTTTTTGATGCATTGTAGAACCATGAGGGGCTAACCATCATTCGGTGCCCCGGATTATGATCCTTGACTTGTGATGTACTTATTTTAGTTGCTTTGATTATTGAGTTTCCTTGTGGTCTCCCTCTTCTTTAACTTGGTTGTTTATCTTTGTGTTGATTGGCTTGATGTTGTACGTTGCAAAACTCAACATGGGAATTGTCGCTAGCTGCGTGAGTATTGATTTGGCCTGCATGTTTCCTGTAGTTGCAATTGCAGTGAAGACACATTTGTCAAGGGGAATAATCTGGGGTATTGTCGTTTCCACTATTGTCTTTTTAACCCAAACCATGTCACTCTTCTTCCTTCTCTTTTTGCATTTCTTTAATTATTTTAAAATAGTTTCAACCAATCTCTTGAGTTAGCTAGATATTAGACATTGAGCAAGTATCGAGATCTATAACAGTCCCTTAGGATTCAACTACCTAACCCGTTAGGGTAAGCTTTATTACCTATACGACCCGTGCACTTACGGTTATGCAAAGGGTATATCAATCACAAACTTGTTGTAATGGCCGGCAAAAACCTTCTAAACCTTTAAATAGCCAAGCAAAAATGGTTGAGAAACCAAGAAATGTGACTCTTGGTGTGGGTATATCTGGAAGATGAAGGGTTGTGTAAATGAAGAAGGTGAATAATGGCCCCAATTTATCCCACATGGGGGTGTGGGTAATGTACACTGGAGTGTGGAATTTCCACACCCCCATGTGGGCTTCAGAGTTTCTTCAGAAAAATACCAACACAGAAATTTCCATTCCTTAATTTAAGTCCAATTTCCCAACTAAAATTAAGATTGACACACACTCATAAACATTTATTTCTGTAGAAATTAAAAACTAAGCTAGAAGAAATGTAAAACTTGGGTTGCCTACCAAGATGCGCTTCTTTTACATCACTAAGCTTGACATACCCTCTTCCTTACCTAATGGAGGCTTGAAAAAAGTATGCTTTTCACAACTAGAAATTGCATAGCTACTTCCCTTAAACAAAAAATCTACTTTCCAGGGTGGAGTATTTGTTGGAGAGTCCAACCATCTTACCTTTGGTCTCCAAGAAAACAATTTGGGTTGGGAATTATCCAAGCTTAGTACAGGTGGGTCATTGGATGATTTAAATCTCCTACCCACATCTTTTTCCCTTCCCAAAATCTCTTTCTTGCATTTTATGAATCGATCAATCCCAAAGAAAGATGCTTGTTCCATTACCTAAGGGTTTGCTTCTTCTTTCTTTTTAGCTTGAAAGCAACATATCTTCGACAAACCTTCTTATATCATTTCTAGCTTATAAGCTAACTGTCCATTCAAGCAATCCTCAATCTGAAAGCAAGAATGTCATTCATGGACTCATTATATCTAGAAGAAACTCATCTTGCTTGTTCAAATTCTTCTTGTTCCTTAGCAAGTATGTCCAATATCTCTCCTATTTGATGCTCAAGGTTTTTTGATGGAGATTTCTTGACATCTTAATATAGCCTCAATATTTTGAAAACGTGCATTGGATGATTCAATGAATTTAGCTAACACTCTTTCTAACCGAAGTACATCCTCTTCGAGCCTCTCTTCCATCTGAATTTCTTCTTAAGGTGCTTCCTATTGCTGTCCATCCATATTCCATAAGAGGTTTGGGTAGCTCCTTTGATTTGGATGATATGTGCTACAAAATAGATTGCTTTGTTGTTGTGTAGAAAAAATTTCTGTCAGTCTGTCCAATGATAGATTTAATTTGAATAGACAGAAATGCAATTGGATCAATCATCATTCAAGTACCTTGTAAGAAAAAGTAATAAATGAAAAAATAAAACAAATGAGAACGGTGGAAGAAGATAGAGTGAAATTAATAAAACAAAATGAAAACCAATGAGAATGATGGAAGAAAAAGATAGTGTGAAATAGGTAAAACAATGAAAAAGATAAATGGCTCGAGCAACAAAATGCTAGTGTTCCTAGTGTCTTGTTCCCCAGTGACAGTGCCAAAAATGCCCCTTGCGTCTGTTGCAAGTGTATGAGTCATTCAAGTAATAAAGTGTACCCAATGGGATGGGTAGTTGAATCCATAGGGAACAGGACAAATACCCTCTAGGGGTTTAGCTCTCCATGGAGCAATATACGAAACAAGTAATCAATGAATGAAACTATGCAAAAGCCAGAGAAATAAACCCCCCTATATCTGCGCTGATGGCCTTGATAGATAGTTTCAATGTCTTGATGGAATCCACTCTGAAAGCTAGGGTTGACGGTGGCTTCCTTGATGCTATAACGGAGGAGGAATCGATCAAAGTTGGTGAAGAAACATCTCCTAAGCCACAAAGACCTTTCCAAACCCTAGCCGCCTCACATCTCAAGAGCCGCACAAAAGATATCAAAAAATCTGGCAAAATGACATTTTATAAACATAAATTTGTGCCTATCACATACTGCCACTCACCCGCGTGGGCTGCAGATTTTCCGCATGCCCAGGTGGAATTTTCTCATGTTGTGAATAGTAAAGAAATATGTTGATTCAAGTACTTATCATGAAGCTTAAGGAAGAGCCAGGACAACCTATGAAACTACAACTTCAAAAGGGTAATAGGAGGAGTAACGTGAGAGGGACAACAACAAAGAAGTTATGGAGGAAGATAGAAACTTAAGATGACCACACTACCAAAGTAATATACTCCACCTCTTCGAAAGCAGGTAACAAAGAAATACCCTCTCTACTTACTCCAAACAAACCAAAGTTATCTTAAGGTAAGAGTAGGTATGTCAAGCTTGTGACGTAAAACAAGCGCCTCTTCGGAGGCAACCCAAGTAGTTTTTATGCTCTAGTTCGTTTAATTTCTAGTTTTTGGTTTTTATCATTTAGTGATTTAATAAAGAGTGATGACTAATTGAATGGTGTGAAGTTGATTCAACACAAAGATGAACAAACCAAATAAACAAAAGAAAGACCACAAGAAAACTCAATAATCACATGCACTAAAATCAATACATAAAAAGTTAAGGTATATAATCTGGGGTACCGAAAGATGGTTAGGCCCTCATGATTCTACAAGACATTAAAGAAAAATAATAAGAGAAAGAGATAAAATCCATAAGACTTCCTTCTTGCTTCACAATCCTTGTCGGAGAGTGTTCTATGATGATCTTACCATCTTCCTCCAATCCTAACAATGATCTCTTCACCAAATTTTGCCTTGATTGATGTCAAGCTCTGCCCTAAACTGTGTTTCCTAGAAGAAGAGAGAAGATAGAAGATGATCCTCTTCAAATTCTAAATTTAGGGCTTGAAAAGGTTTTTCCCGATACAAGCACGGTCATCCTCTTGGACGTGCTCTTGATTGTGCTTCCCTCAGGGTGTCTTAGAGATAGTCTTAGGGTGATTCAAGAAAAGTTCACTGGCTTAATCATGCTCGTGCTTATCACCAGTGCTTTGAGAGCACGCTGGTTGATGCACTCTCCACAAGTGTATGGATTGTAACAAGTAATAGAGTGGTACCCCACGAAGGGGGTAGGGTTGTCAAACCATAGGGATTGGACTTCTAGTACTAATTGATCCTCTAATGTCTAGCTATCTAAATGGGTGATAAAGAGGTTAATTACTAAATAAAGAAAAAGAACTAAAGGATGAAAGAACCAGGTAGACTAGGGTTGAATTTCAATAACAAGAGCAATGCCCCAGAATGATTCCTATGTGATTGAGATGCTTACTTGAGTCTAATGCCTACCAAGGTATATTCTAAGACCCTTGTGGGTGGTCAAAAGCTTTGTTGCATCTACGGCTCTCAAATATGGCAAGTTTTGCTAGTGTAACTATGGGCTTCATACACACCAAGTTTTGTAACTACAACAGGCAATCATAACTATGGTAATTCACACACGCTAAGTTTTACACAAACAACTTTGCAAATCAATCACGCCAAGTTATGCAACACATGAATGAACACAAGAATACTATAGAACTCCATAGGTATTAGAAATAAGTAATCAAAATACAAGAAGCAACATAGTTCACAATCCTGAGACACTGTGGAACGGTTAGCCCCTCATGAATTCATACAATTGAGAGTAGAAGATAAATACTAAGAAGATATAAATCATGACTTCCACCTTTTATAAAGATCTCTACAATTGTACATCAAGAACTCTATGGAATGGGCAAACTCCACTTCTCAGGTGTCTCTAGCTTAACCTTAATCCTCTTAGCTCATGTGGTGATGGCTGATCATCGTCCTTTTGATGGCTCCCCCATTGGAGAAGAAGTCTCTCGAACCAAAGATACCTTCAAACCCTAAATTTAGGAAATAAAAGGAATTTTGGGCCCAACAAGGTCTGAGCACTGTCGTGCTGAGACCATGATAACCTTAGAACTTCTGAGTAAAAGGGCTAAGTGTCATCCAGAGAAAATCACGGGGAAAGCACGGTCGTGATTCCCCCTGTGCTCAGCTTGAGCACACCCATGAAATGAGCACGCAGACCGTGCTTCCCTTGATAGCATAAGCAACTCTTATCCAAAGAAAATCAAGAGGAGATGGCATGTCCGTGCTCTGCCCGTGCTTGCCTTGGACACTTAGGGAAATTATCTTCTTTGATTCATTTTGTCCCTAATTTCATTTCTTATGTGTTTCAAGCCGTAAAAGCCTACACCAAAGACAAACATACCCAGAATAGCGTCATTTATAAACAAAAGTGCTAATAGACATGCAAAAGAGTGCAGTGGAGATGTGCAAAATATGATATGAAATGCACTCATCATTGGTGCAAGAAATAGTAGAATAGTACTCTTGGCTCTATGAAAGTCCCAGTAAAGTGCAAGGGCAAAAGCACACGAATGCTCACTAACAGTGCATCCTCAGCACGCTGGTACTAGGGGCATGAACTTGTGCTTTTTGGTTTGTGCAGATCTCATAAAGTGCACAAGCATAAACAAGTACGGGTGTGCTTAGGAAGTTGGGCTGGAATTCTCTAAATCCTGAACACAACTTGGTCTGAAGCATGGGCATGCTTCGGGACTATGCTTGTCTTGAAAAGTGTATTCCAACACCGTTTTGCGACCGAATTCAACTCTATTTCTTTCTTTTCAATTGAAAGCCTAATTATTCACAACAATTAACAAACATACCTTAAGTAGCATTAGTTTATACAAAAACATGCTAAAAGGATAAGAAAATCATGTAATAGGGTATATAAAATGTCTATATAAAATGCACTCATCAGTCGGGCTTTATAACGGCCGTTCATTAATGAACAACAGCCATTGCGAAGACTATTGTGTTCAAATTATTAACCGAGGGATAGATGGGCCACAATGAGCATTATGTGATTGTTGTAAGGCCATTATGAAGTTTTTCCCACTCATGTTACCCTAGCAACATCTAGCAACGGGGTCTGCCCATTGTCAATTGGTTGTTGCCCCATTTTAGTACACAACGGACTCATCACGGGCAATGACCGCTCATGGTGGCCCGAGAAAAGTGCAAAAGAAGAGTTTCTGAATCACACAATGGGTCATTGTGTGCCCGTTGTACATATCTAGAGGGTCATTGCGATAGTGATCACGGGCATGTTGAGACAATTATGGTCACATAACAGCTATGGTGTACTTGTTGTGCACCCTTTGTCTATTCCTGTATTGTATTATTTGTATTCTATTGATTGATTCTCTGTATTCTTTTTGAATTACAGGTTATGGGTCAGAAGAGAACTGCCAATCATCCACAGGTAGAGGCCGAAAAGAAGAAGAAAATCGGGAAGTCTTCTCGGCCAGCTGTTTTGTATTTTAGAGATCCTGAAATTAGGGCACTATACAGGAGACCGGTGGATCAGAGATTTGTTTAGGGCCAGGTCATTGACTGGCAGACGCTGGAGAGGATAGGCGATAATGCCCCTTGCGTGTGACCCGCATGTGCACGGGTTTGTCGAAGTAATATATCTCAGGTGAGTGGGTATCGTATCCACAGGGAATAGTAAATAAAACACAATGATTGCTATTTAACTAGGATGAGAATGAATCAATGATGGTGTGAATAAGATTGATATGAAAAGACTAAAAGAAATAAGAAAGAGAGGCAAGATAAAATGAGAGGAAAGGCAATCGATAGAAGTGGGGTACTCGGACAATGCTCCCCCTAGGACTAATGTTTCAAGTGCAAGACCAACTATTATGTCTCCTAATTGATGCTTAATGAGTCGTGGACATCCTTGAATACACGGTCCCAAACCTAAGGTCAACCGTGACTAACTCTGCACTATGCCCCGGTGGAGAAATCAAAACAGTCTCAACACCTCACACTGTGTAAAGTTACAAGACGCTCTAGGGATTCCAGGTGATAAACCCTATTCCTATGTGTAGATTTAACCCTTTGGTCCAGGTGAAAGACCCCTAGTGGCAATTAAGCCCTAGGTGCTAAAGTCACTTCAACGCTTCACTCCGTTGCATGTGCAACTAAGCCCCAGCGGAGGTCATCCCATAGCCCATTCACTCTACTATGACCGCAAAGAACTCTTGGAACGTGCAGGTTGGATAAATCACATCGGAGGGGAAAGAGGACGCTCCGCTACCTCTCGACTCACCTTCTCGACCCTCTCCAATCTTGCAATGTATAACCTTCATGGTGTGTCACTCACTCATAAAGGTTACCAATGTAGACTCTTAACCCTAGTGTCACTCTAAGGGAGAAATCATACAACAAGCATTAAAGATTGAAACTCAATTAAAGACATCAATTAAGGAAAGCATAATAAAAAGTCAAAGAAATAATAACATCCTAGGGTTTACAAAATCCAAGTACCCACTAGGGGGTTTAGCTCTCCATGGAGCAAGATAAAATCAATAATGAAATCGAAAGTAAAAACAAGTAATCCATAGGAATACCCCGTCGGTATTCATGTCGATGGTCTTGTGGAGTGGCCTCATCCTCTCCAAAGGTCCCCTTGTCAAGTCTAGGGCACACCTCGCCGATTCGGTGATGACGAAAGCTCCCCCAATAACTATCTTCCAAGAAAATCACAGTGTCAAAGCCGGAGAACCACTACAAAAGCCTTGCCAAAACCCCTCTAAACCCTAGCCGCCGGCCTCTCAAAAGATGGAGAAAAGATGAGACAAAAGATACTAAAATCGGGTTGAAAAACAGCTTTAAATAGGCTGGAATCGGGCATCCACACAGGCCTGTGGATTCTCTGGAATTTCAATACGCCCGTGTGGATTCTCTGGAATTCTGATTTTCAGCCGGCTATAAACCGTAACTGCTACAGTAAATTGCTACAGTGATTTGCTACAGTGCTTACTACAATACCCCCGCCAAAAAACACTCTTGAATTCACTTTTTATGGAGGCAACATAAACGTGCACACGTTTATACCATAGATCGCGTCGCTTCTTCAATAAACGGGTTCATTGGTGAAGATGTTGTGATCATTGCAAAAGTTGGGATACACAAATGTGACTATGTTCGTGCCACTCCAACTCATTGTAATGGCTTGAATACATCGTTGATTCTTCCCCGACCACCATTCAAGCCACTATTGCTACTCTTTCTCCACCGATCGTGACGTCAACCTGATAATTGCTTGAGTAGACATATTTTTTTATATGTTTTACATGTATTGATCATCATTTTTACCATGGTTTATGCCTCATATTGTGTATTTGGTGTTCTTTTGTGCAATTAGGTTGTGAATGCCTTGAAGAGTCAAAAGGAAGCAAAGATAGGCTATAAAGACACAATGTTGGGAGTTCTTGTTCCATTCAAAGACCAAGACATGAGAGGAGTTCATGAACATGGAGATGTGTTCCTAGGAGATTTTACTTCAGCAAATCACTGTAACATTTTACTGTAGCAGCAATGTAGTAAAAACATTGTTCACGCGCTCCCCCTCCCGCGTGAAAGTTCCACGTGAACACGTGGAAATTCCTGCACCCCATGCGGGCGCGTGGAAAATCCACATGGGCGAATAAGGGACACGTGACAGACGCGGTTTTGGGCTCCCTATTCTTTGGAGACTTTTTGAGGGCTTTTTGCGAGCACTTAGAAGGAAAGGCGGCTAGGTGATTGATTGCCCGCAAGTGTACGGGATCGCCAAGTAATACCCTGTGAGTGACAAAGGGGTCGTAGTATTCCACGGGGCCAAGGAAGTATTATTACTCACTCTTCATCTATTATCTAGCCTACAATTCTTGGTATGAAGAACAAATGAAATAAAATAAAATAAACTAACTAATCTATGGCCGGGTAACTAGCACACAAATGTAAATAAACAAGGGAGTATCAAGCATGAGAAGGTAGTGTTTGGACAAGGAATCCACCTAGGGTTGTCATTAAGTCCCGAACTAGGATGAGTTAAAGATGCATTGATGATAATTGAGACCTAGAGATCTCGTGAGTAGATTAGCCCCAATCTCTCGGTGACTAACCCCTGATCCCATACGAATGTCAATCGGAATTTCTTCCGGATTAACAAACCTATGATCGCATTAAGTTCTAGGAAATCTCTAATAGGAGTAAACCTACTATCCTTCGGCTTAAACCTAGCAATGGAGGGCTACCAACACCCGATTTCTCAGCGTGTAGGTACAAGTATCCCCTTTCAATCTCTTCTAGATCTAGTATACGTGAGTAGGTCACATCTACGCATACAACTCATAGTAAAATTATGGATCTCTCCATAAATGTAATTCTAGACATGAAAGCATGAAAGATTAAATCTCAAACAACCATCAAACTCAATTAAGAATAATATTCCAAGTTCATACACAAGATTAGCCCTAGGGTTCATCCAAATCCAAACACAACAATAAGTTAATCCCTCATGGCAAGGGGTACTTATACAACATATAAGGAAAAGAAAAACAATAAAGAAGCAAGAAAACTCCCTCTACGATCTTGATCTCCTTGAATCGACGAAGCTTCGAATGGTGATGCAATGGTGGTCTAGATCTTCAATCCAACTCCTTCTCCTATGCTTCTTTCCCTCTTGGTGATGATGTGTGCTCATTTCCCACAAGGATCGTTGCTAGAAGATGGCCGGAAGGCCTCAAGAGTGTGTGGTGGCGGCGGCCCAAGAGGCCAAGAAGAAGTCTCCCCTAAAAGTCTTCCAAGATCCCAAATATACCCTCCAAATGGCCTCCATCCTGAGTGCCATGCCACTCGCTATGGAGCTCAACATTGACACTATTTGGGGTAGGCAAACTCCATCAAGTAAATATCTTCTATTATAGCTACAGTGACCATCGCGAGCTCCATACCGGGCACCATTGAGGCCGTATGCCATGATTAGATTCCTGCCTCGAAAGCTCCCCAGGTGCTACAGTGACAGCTACAACGATTTTGCTACAGTGCCTGCTACAGTACATTCTTTTGCTACGGGGAATACACTACAGTACTGCGACCTGGTTTTTCTTCTCTTTTTTGCCCGAATCATATCTTCATGTCTTCCATGGCGCTCCCATGCCCTGCAAAGCAAATAACATACGATTAAGCACAAAACGGGCATCAATTCTAATGAAAATACATGCTAGAGGTAACAAATAGATATACTAAAATACATACATTTAGACACTTATCACTAGGGTTCTAGAGGAGGTCTTTGGCGATATTGGGAGGCGTTCATCACCAAATTTGATCGATCTTCTCTCCATCATAGCATGGAGGGGGCCTTCGGCAACCTAGCTTCGGAGGAGGATTCTTCAAGACGTTGAGTGACCCATCAAGGCCATCATCATGAATTCAAGGTGGTTTTTCTACATGGTTTTCATTGCTATTCATTGTATTCATCATTGTTTTGTAACTTGCCCCATGGAGGGCTAAACCCTAGTAGGTATTCGGGCATGTGAACCCTAGGATCTATTCTTTGTATTGATTTGATTTATGTTTCTATTAAATCAAAGTTGATTTGAGTTTTAACCTTGAGTTTCCATGGTTTGCATGCTTTATTGATCTTTGTGATTGATTTATTATGCATGATTTGTTACTTTGATGAGAGAGGTCTTCATTAAAGTTAGAACTTCAAGGTTAAAGGGGGCTGAGAAGGTGAGTCATGAGGTAGTGGAGTGTCCCATTTTTTTCCCTCTGATGAGTGTTTCCTATCTCTGTATTTCTTACACTTTATGCAACCATATTTGGTGTGAGGCATGAGATTGAGATATTTCTCTGCCAGGACATTGTAGGGGGTTAGGGATCCTTCGCCAAGATATAGGGTTGGATCCATCTTTAGGAATCAGTTTCACTCTTAGGTATCCCTAGAGCTTATTGCGGTCATATGGCGTGTGAGGTGTTGAGATTGAGCGATTTCTCTGCCGGAACCTTGTAGGGGACTAGTACCAGTTGCTTGGAGACAAGGACCGGTTGTTCTTAGATTACCTCAACTCATTAGACTTCGTTTAGAAGCATTTAGTGCACTTGAACTTCATGTTAGATCCTAGGGGGAGCATCACCCAGGTACCTCATCTTTATTTGATTGAGATCTCCTTTTACTTTCTATCTTGTCCCGTTTTCTTTCTTATTAATATTCTTGCAATTAGTTTATTTCATCACATCTATTGATTTTAACTAGATAACTAAGAATTGGTTACTACTAATACTTCCGTTCCCTGTGGATTCGACTACCCACTCACCGGGGTAATTATTACTTTGACACCGGTGCACTTGCGGTTTATATGCAATTCATATACATGTGACAACCCCATATATTCCACCAGCTCTTAAGGAGCACCTAACCTGTCTCAAGAAGGGTCAAGTGAGAATTGAGTCTACTCTGAAAGATCCTGGCGCATCTGTAGTTCCAGGACCTCCCTCATTTACCCCAGCACCTTCTTCATCGCATATTTTAGTTCTAGTGGCGCCAGAGTCTCCTCCTACTTCAGCGACACCACCTATCCCCCACCGATCATATGCTAAGATAGAGTTTCAATGTCGACTTCGACCATTTTGATTTTCTATCACCACTTTTGTACTTTCATTTTTAGTCATACATTGTATATTTATATCAACCAGGGACATTTACACTGCTGCTTCTGTACTCATTTTGATCATAATGGATTTTATTATATAGTATTTTACTTTATTCTTGTATTTTATTACTTCATTTATGTCTTTATCAGGGGTTAAGATGATCGGGTGCTGTTTTAGCCAATACAATTCAGAGCCTGGACAAGGGTGACTTCATCACCCTCATTAGCCCAACTAAGAAAGCAGGGAAGTACAACTATCCGGTACACTCTTTCATTTTCTTTTATTATTAAATTTGACTACACTTGAGCATGCATGCATACATTGGGGGCAATTTACATTTTTAAGTGTGGGAAGGGAGTGTGCAATTGCTTTTCTTTATGCTATATTATGCTATATTGTGAAAAGTTTTTCAAAAACGGTGCATGCACTTTATAGACATGTCAATGTTGACCTTTGAAGGCATTGCACTTACTAGTTGGAGTTTATTTGGTCTAGGGACATGATATGGTAGATTAGCATTTTGTTTTCTTTGCTTCTCAAGAGTTTGACTGCTTTATTAGTTTTTGCTCTATCTTGTGTCCCTCTTGAGTACACCTTGCACCTTATGTCTAGAAAGTGATGTTTTATAGTAGGGGTATCATTAGAGTTAGTTATTTTCTTGTTTTAGTTAAAATAAGTTGATAGCAAAAAAAGCTACCTCCTATGTAGTACGTAGTCATTCCCAACAAGGTGGATATAAAAAAGTATGTTCTAGTGGGAGAGAAGGATGCCTCCTGGGAAGTGTGAAAGCTGTTATCTTTGGGAAAAAAAAGGAAATGAGTATGTTTGTCTAGACTATAAGATAGTGGACTAGGATATTGGCACTTGAGAAAGTATTTCTCATCGTAAAGTAGACTCCTCTTTGTAGAAGCATGTCCATCTTACATGGCATTTGATTGTTCTCTTCTACTACTGAAACTCCATCTCTTGTTGGGTCTAGGGTCAAACACTTATTATACCTGCTATTTTTATCTTTTCTATTTGCTTGAGAACAAGCAAATGATTAAGTGTGGGGATATTTGTTAAGTGCTAGAAAGTTCATATTTTCTATATCATTTACACTACATTTGGTATGGAATTTGACATGTTTAGCACCTAACTAATACAAAATATCATTCTTTTGTTCACCGTGGCCTTTATTTCTATTTTTAGAGAAAATGGAGCAAATTCGGGGGCATTTTGAAGCAAAATATGCTAAGTTGCTGAATCAGAGCTTCACCATTACTAACAACAGCCGTGGTGACATCTCACCATGATTGTTGTCTACACTCACCACTATCGTTATCAAGTCGTGGCAGCATGAAACTACCGGAAGCAACACATAAGCCGCAATGACCTCACACCATCCATTGTGAAAGCCCATCACACCCGTGCTCTCACCACACAATGGCCAGAGAGCCATGCTAAGATATGACTTGGAGCCCAAGTAATTACTTATTGATAACGGGCATCACCACACCCATGGTGAGGAAGTGGCGGGCTTAGGTCTATAAATACCCTGGTTTTGTCTAAATTCAGGGAGGTTCTTTTGCTGAATAAGGTAGGATGGCTGGAGTTTTAAAGATCTGAGCTACTAGAGATGATTTTCAAGCATATTTCAGCAAATTTTGGTGAGTTTCTCAAGGGTAATTCAACAATCATTATTAGAGGAATGCACGCGAAGAGATTCAGCGCCGTCTTGTCAATCTTGGGATCCTCTCACCCTCAACCTTCGGAGACCTATTGGCGGGAGTTAGTTTAGGAATTCTTTAAATGCATATTTGTTCTTTGGTCTTATAGCTCTCTCTTGATTTAATTCTTTATTTTATGATCCATAAGAGCCCAATTCGAGGAGAATTGTATGTCTAGGTCCCTCGATTATTATTTATGAATCTTGATTGTTTAATTCAATAAATCTTTCTAGTTTATGTGATTCATTGCATGTTCCTTGCTTGATACTCTTGTTAATACGGATGAGGAATATATGCCCCTACATTAAGAACACACATGTCGTGATAAATCTATGCATGCGCTAAGAAATTAAGTATAGCTAGGTTTCTGGATTAGGGATTGATTGCCCTTTAAGCTTAGGGTTTGATTTGTCCCTTCTAGAGAAATTCTCGTACTTAAGATAAACATAGGAGGCTATGGTAGGAAGAGATTTCACCTTAAGTTCCTAGTGATTTAGACCTAGTTACCAAGAAATTGGGACTAATAGGCCTTTGAATCTCCCCGGTCCAATTCCAGAATATGATTATCGTACTCAATGCCTATCATAAATATTAATAAAGATAACTATCATACAACCACCCAAGCTCCTTCCAATAGTGCCTAAAGAAGTAGTAGGAGACTCTCACCATTCCTGGGAAAATAAATTGTAGAAGTAGGATACGTTTAGGCTATTGATTGAGTGAAAAGGAAGTAGTAGGAGCCTCTCACCATTCCTAGGAAAATACGACCCTCTTGTTCACCCATGAGGTTTTACTTGATGACTCGTACACTTGCTTTATTCAATGACTAGTTTACCATTAGAAGATGAATGTTCTCCCAAATGCATTTAAGCCTCATGATAACTGTCATATGTTTTCTATTATCAGTTATGACAAACCTAATGATCCTATCACTGTCATTGAGTGACCTGCCAAAAGCATCCAATACTCATCAAAGCAAGAATCGTGAATAGGCCAAGACGACTTCTGACAACTTCTTTGGTTCAACTATTCTATGTGAATTGGAAAGAAAAACAAGTCTTTGGGGATTTTGTAGGATGGCCTTGAGAAGCTTGTTTTTTTTTTTTAAGGAATCCAGTTCGGTGTGTATTTCTCTTTGCTTTGTTGGTTTTTGTGTTCTTTTTCCATGTCCGGTCATCGGGTGAAGTTTTTTTCTAGGAGTTTTTAAAATTCATGGTTTTTTGTATTTCTTTGAAATGTTTTTGAAGCCAAATAGATTTTCGTTTAGGTAAATTTTGTCTAGAATGCATAGACATGGTCATCCGATGATAGTCTAATATTCAATGTAACATATTACAGAGTTTTCTCATTGAGATTTTTTTAAGTGAGAATTTAGGAATTTTTTGTTCTAATTTAAACCTCTTTTCAGAGGTTTATGGAGGGATGCAAATGAATGGATTGGGAGAATGGTACCTTTTTTGAACATATTACAGGTAGTTTATTGTGTCTTGTTTGTTGTTCTCTTGCATTTCTTGAAATTTTCTCTCTTTAGTTTGTCTCCTTATTTTTTTTAAATCTTCAAGTAGACTACTGCTGTCCAGGAAGAATTCATTTCTTTAGATATACTTTTTCTTGGTTGGGGCATCAAATTCCACATTTCCTGAAATGCAAGGCTTGTGTGCAGTTGAATTATTCATTGGCCAGGTTCTTCAATATCCTTAATCTATATTTGATTGAAATAAGCTTCTATTTAGATGAGGTTTTTTTCCCTTTGAAAGTTTGTTATGCCATGCATTTATAAATAAGATTTTTTGTTACATTGATATATATTTTTTTTTGGTGTACATGATGAAGTGTGTTATATGAGGTAAACTTTGAGCATTAATTCCTTTCGGCCACTCAATAATAGCTAATGTGATGGTTAACTGTGCTTCAAGTAGATGTTTGTGCTAATGTGGGGTGTTTTTTTATTTTTTATTTGATGCACTTCTCCATGTGTGGAGATATATGTACTTAACCCTTGTGGGTTCATGTATGAATTTCTTTTATCCTTGGTATTCTTGTCATAGTAAATGCTGTGAGTGGATTTTATACTGCTGAACAAGTTGATGATATGCTTATTTTGCTCCCAGGAAATGTACAAAGTTTGATGTTCTAGTAGATGTTGCTCTTGTATGACTGGTTAATCAAGCTTAAATAAGCCGAGCTTGAGTCACTTGAGCATTTCAGCGAGCCGAGCTTGAACACAAAAAACATGGCCTGAACGAGCTCGAGTCGAGCTCTAGCCTTTGAATAATATACTCGAGCCGAGTTCGAGCCTGGTGATACTTGGCTCAGCTCGGCTCATTTACACCCCTAGGTATGGCTAGAGCTTGTTTTGCTATATTTTTCATCCGATAAGAGAACTTTTTTGGGCCTGAGGATAATTGTCGATTGATATATATATTGTATAAAAAAAACATTTTTTTGGGGCAATTCTCTTGGACTTGGCTTGATTTTTGAAGAGAATAGGAAAAAAAGTTAAAATATCAATTTTTAGTAGCCATTCTCTAAGTATAAGATTATTTATAACTTTTGCATAAATCTCATATTTTGCAGTGAAGGTGTTGGTTGGGTGATCAGTTTTTGGTTCATAAGCATGGTTCAGATATATTTTGTACTTATCTTTTTTATGAAAAATAAAAAATAAAATTACTAAACTTGCTGATAAAAAAACATTGACCATAATTAAAATGCGAAATTACCAAAAAACCCCCTAAGTTTGCAATATTGCCAAAAACACCCCCTTAATTTGGCAATCCCTAAAAACCCCTTCCTTTTAAACTCAATATTTTCCAAACCCCCAAACCATGTAACGGTGGTTAACAGAGTTATTTTTAAATTTTATGGACAAAATTGCCTTTGCTTGGGAAGTCGTGGCACTGCAATCATTTCGACGGTTTGAGAGGAAGTGGGGGTGTTTTTTAGGGTAATCCCAAGAGAAGACTTTACTGGAGCCGTATACTTGTTTTTTCTCAACTCGCGTCTTCAGCTTTTCCCTTTCCGAAGTTGTCTCTACCGGCACATCCTCTGTAATTTCAGCTTTTCTCTTTCCACCGGTGTCTCGAAGGAGAAGTCCTCCGCAAGTATTCGGCATTTCATCAGTTTGCAATTTAAGGTATTGAAGAAGTTGTGATTATGGTTTTATGTTAACTATTCTGTTACAAAGAAAGATTTTTTGGTTTTGTTTTGTGGTTCTGTTTTTATAGGAAGATATTGAAGTCTGCTGGGGGATTTTTTGACTGGGGTTTTGTTAGTCTACAGGGAGATTTCTCGGCTAGGGTTTTGTTTTGTTTTACATTTTCATCTGTGTACACGATCAAAATAGTTTTTTCGATTATTATGATTTGTGTAATATTTATAATGTACGTTTCCCTTTTCATTTGATATGGTTGCAGTTTTACAAATGAGGTTTCCGTTTAAGAAATGAGTTTTATTTTAAAAACATATGCCTCCGTTTAAATATTGTTGTCTCTGTGTAAGAATCTAGGTCTCTGTTTAACAAGTGATATCTCTGTTTAAGAATTCAGAAGTTACCGTTTAAAACCTTATATTTCCACTTAAAAATTTGTGAATACTGCTGAATGTATTGTTATTGTCGCAGGTTTGTGATTATGGCGGTCAACCTAGTTAATGGGCGATGCTACTTGACACCGGTAGTGGAGACCTTGGCTGAATTGAAAGTTCACATGACCCACTCGACACTGAGAGATCATTTGAAGAACACTATTTGCAGCATTTACTGAGCTGGAAGCTGTATTCCAAGAGAGGGCCCTTCTTGATTCTTTATTACATAGGTATGATGGCCGTAGCAATAAATTCAGGATCGGGGAAAGCCTGCTAAGTTTCAGGCCTGAAGATGTGGCTCTCGTTCTTGGTCTGCGTTGCGATGGAGACGCAGTCGTATTTCAGAAGAAGAAAACACGTTCAGCTTTCGAAGAGAGGTATTTATCAAAAATCTATGAGAGACACAGAGACTCCATCAAGAGAACTTTTGAGCAAATTGTTCGACAAAGGGGAGAAGAAGAAAATTTTGTCAAACTCCTGATGGTGTACCTCATGGGTACCATCCTCTTTCTGAATACCTCATGCTCGGTTCTGAATTGGATCATTGATTATGTCGATGATCTACCTGGCATGAGGCGATCACATGGGCGTATACAATGCACAAGTAGCTTATGGAGGATATTCCACAAACAGCCGCTCTAGTACAAGCTAGATGCACGGGGAAGAAGACCAACACAGGGTATATTAAGGGTTGCTCGATTGCGCTGAACATCTGGTTTTATAAGCTGACCGGAACCGGAAAGAAAGTCTATTTCGACAAGACCCTAAGGATGCTATGCTACGGTGAAAATATTTACTGGAAGCAAGCAATGATAGAAACTTGTTTGTCATCTCTCAAAGGAAAAGAGGTAATAAATCATGAATAATGTGTTTAACAGCAGTAGTTAATGTTTAAATATAGTATTTATTGTTTAATAGTATTTATTTTTTGTTTAAAAGTATTCTTTAGAGTTTAAACATTTTGTTTTATGTTTAAAACCAAGCGATACCGTTTATATATATATATATACGTTAAATGTTTAAATATATTTGTTATTGTTTAAACTAAATGATTTCACTGAGATTGTTTTGGTTTACATATGTTAGATTCCTGAGCTGGTCCCGACGAATGCTGATGAAGATATATTTGTTCGGGGCAACTACCGAGTGGATGCTATTACTCTGGAACCACTTGCTCGAAGGCAAGACGAGAGGCTAACCTCTTCTGTACGCGCTCAACGCCGTTCTCCTACTTCCAGACTAACGCGCGCATGTATTCTTCGACGCCAGAAAAGGCTCTACCCTACCCCGCCCGATTGCAACACCCCTCGACCACGACAATGACAGTCTCCTCGATCGCCGCAGCCCCTCGAAGACACTAGCGATGATGTCACTGCAAATCTTCTACAGGTGTACCAAATATTGATGACTGAGTTTCCTCAGCTTGTCGGTCGGGTTGAGGCATTGGAAGGATGGTCACAATTGACTACGCTGTCTCTCCAAAAAAATGTAGCACCCGGGACGGATGAGGCATCGGAATTTGAAGACGATGACTTCATCGGGATGCCATTGTAAGATGGCCATGTTTGAAGAGACTTGTAAAAAAGAGAAAAACAATAATACCTCTGTATCCACCACCGGCTGATGATGAAACAACAGTAGCACCATCGGCGGTTGATGCTGTTATTGAGTCTGTCACCGTTAATGACATGCCCGTCACGTTGGAGAAGATCATAGATGATGTTGCCATTGCCGCGGTTGATAAAATTATTGACTCTGTTGTCAACGAAATCCCCATCACGGTGGAACCAGCGGCCGATAGTGCGACATCGAAGGTGGATACAATCCCTGAAGAAAAAGAACCAGCTAAGGGTGTGTCTCCCGTTGATGCTGTTGCCGTGGCCACGACTGAGAAGATCGTTGAGTCTATCGTCAACCAAATCATGGCCATCGTGGAACCAGCAGCCGACAGTGCCGCATCGAAGGCAGACACAATCCCACAATGACAAAAAGCATGTAAGTATATGTCTCCAATTGATGCTGTCGTCATGCCCGCATCGAAGGAAGATACAGCTGGTGCTAAATACTGATAATTGTCAACAACAGTACCGCATGATGATCCCAAAGCAGTTGTTGACAAGTGGTATGGGAAAGTCACCGAAAAAACAACGAGAGATATGATCCTTGCCAACCAACAATATGAAGAAGTTCGGAAAGACTTTATTCCGAAGAAGAAAAAATACCTTGGACAATCGCGACTCAACAAATTTGAGTAGGAGTTGATAAGGATCTTCCCCAATTTCTCTATGGGTAAGTAAGTTTGAAGTTTTTATGTTGTTGTTTACATTTATATGTTAATCTTTAAATTATGTAGTTACCATTTAACTAGTTGCAATATCATTTAAATAGTTGAGATATCATTTAAATATTTACAATATCATTTGATTATATCTATTACTATTTAACCACAGCACTGTCGTGTGGATGAATGACTCACTCAGCACCACACGGTCTAAACTATTCACACTGCTTGACGGGAAAGAGATGGTGCCATACGATGTGATGGACGCTTTCATATGCATAATACAAAAGTCACTGAGTAGAGTACCATATCCTTATAAGAAGCACAACAACAATCATGAATAGCCACTTCCATTGTTATCAATATCCATGCGCAATTTGCACGATGTTGACATTGTTATCCTCCCAATAATCATGAATAGCCACTTCCATGTCGTGGTAGTTGACAATAACAAACAAGAATACAGGTATTATTATTCATGCCAAAGTGAGGAGTACCATAAAGACACGTTAGAAATGGTAAGTTATTTGATAAATAGAGTTTGACTAATAGTGTTTGGTAAATAATCTCAAATTGTATACCTCGACAACGGAGACTATTTGACACTTGTATTGATATGGAGTTCGGTAAAACAGTGACCGCAAAGTACCCACTAGTTCATGACATTAAAACTCCACGACAAAAAAAGGAATTGTCGACTGCGCCGTCTATGTCATGCGGTTTATCGAGTAATTACTCAATAATAAAAAGCTACGGCTACCACAAAAAACATTCCTTATCTGAGGTTAAAGTATGTTGCCTGCATACTTAAGGAATGGAGGACAACCGACATCATTGAGAAAGGGGGGTCTTCGACTATGGGGAAATAGAATTGACATGATATTGTTTGTTTTCAATTTAAATTCAATTTGTTAATTTCGAAGAACATGACAAATTTTTTCAATATAAGTTCACTAGTCAGTATACTTATGTAATTGACTTTCTTTGTTTAACTTTCAATTTTATTGTTTAAATATTAGTGTTTACGTTTAAAATAAAGAAGTCTCTATTTAAACAAACAACGTAGGATAATATGTTAAAATAAAGTAGTCTCTGTTTAAACAAACAATGTCTCTATTTAAATATATGTGTTACCTGTTAAGAATGAGAGTTTCTCTGTTTAAATATCAAAAGTTGGGACTCAATTAAGTTTGTTTCTTTTTTAAAAATTTGTTTATTTACAATGGCTAGTCGGCGACAGTTTCATTACAAGATCTACAATTATGACCGGAGCCGTGGCAGCGGCTGCAATTTAACTCGTGGACCTCAAACACTTACAACTCGGTCCTCTTTCATCTAGAATGCCTAGGTTGCCTTCTAGTCACAGGCGGTCGCAAACGCAGTTCACAATTTCTGTCAGTAAGCTTGTCATCGTCGGGTATGGGGAATATAGCTTCCTTATACGCCAGTTTGTAATTATCGACGGTAAAGTAGCCGCTAATAAATCAATGAATATTGGTGTTTGTCTGCATTATTATAGCGCAAGCGTGTTTGCACGGGATACCATAAACTTGCCATTTGCGACATGAGCAAGTTCTATTGGCAAGATCTACATAGTTGTTGTACTGGTCAATCACTTCATAACGATCATCGACACAATGGCCAACACGAAGATTTCAGCTATCCTCAACAAGTATCTTTACCTTTCGAATGTATGTCCGGGTGGTTGCATAACTATCGCATCAACTTGAAACTGTACAACGTAGAACACGAACATATTTAAAGAAAGACACTAGTATTTAAACAGTAACAATTATGTGTAAAGGGTAGGAGAAATATTTAAGCGAAGAGTAAGAAAGTTAAACACAGACAAACGTTTTTGCACAATAATAAAATTAATTTAATTTTTAATACCTTATGGAGTCGACCATTTCGTCACCGATAAATACCGAGCTTCTTTGATCCACACATTGAACGACTCCGCGACATTTGAATACATCTCACCCCAATGTTCACCTCTGAAGAGATAATTCAACCAATGTGCTATATTCGATTTATTAATCAACCAGTGATGGGCTTCGGGTGATGTGGCCTGAAGTTCATTCACGGTATCATTAAAATCTTTAGCCATCGATGCCCATGCAATATGAAAGTATATAGACTAGTAATCCTCCCTCAATGCTTTCCCATGTCTGACGTTGGCTTTCATAAAATTTGCCTCCAAGTGTCGAAGACAGTATGCATGTGGGGAAGTAGGGAAGACTCTCGCAATAGTATTCACAAGGCCCTTCGACTTGTCCAACATAAATGTAATTATCTCTTGATAATCTCCTTCATCGTATAAAGCATCACTTAACTTGAAAATTAACCAAGTCCAATTGGCATCGGTCTCGTTGTCGACAATACTGAAGATGATGTAGAAAAAACCATTGTTTTTATCTTTTCCTGTGGCACCCAATAGAGTACCCCGATACTTTCCAAGGAGGTGGGTACCATCGAGAAATAGCAGTGGCCTGTAAGCTCTCTTGAATCCCACAATACACGTACTGAAAGAAAAGAATGGACGTTTAAAATGCTCACTGTCACTTTCGATAATCGCAATACTGGAGATGTCAGTACCATCGAGGATCACCCGGGCATGCTCTTTTCCCAACCAAGCCTGCTTGTATGGAATATGGACACCATGTTCCGGAAATATGTCCTTCTGAATGTCGTTGGCCTTGTACAAGGGCCGGTCCTTGAACTTCTGAATCACTAATGCGCTTACCCATTTTTTGGATGCTTTCGGATGTGACACCGATCCTATTCCACCACCGTAAGCATGTGACGGGTTGATTGTCTTGATTCTGAAAGTATTTTTATTATATTCTTTTGATCCATGAAGGCGCCATTGATAACCTTCGGCAGAGCATTCCCACAGTCACCAGGTGTTTTTCGTTCTTTATGAATTTGAAGTCAAAATTCCGCTTGATTGCAAAATTTTGAAGTGTGCCCCTGAAATGTTCAACGCCTTCAAAACGTTGTCCAATATCCAATGACAACACTTCAGATTAATCTGACGAGGAAAGGAAGGCATCCTACACTGTTAGAGTCGTCATAGGGTGGGACCGGAGCGCTCGCAGAATCCAAATTCCTGCCAACACTTCAGTTTAAATGACAACGATCAATATGTTAAGCATAGACATAAAGTGCTTAAATGATAAATTAAAAATTTAAACGTTAATTCAAATATTTAAATAGAGAAAAAATAAATTAAACAGAGAATACAATGTTTAAATGGAACATAATATATTTAAACAAAGAATGACATAGTTAAATAATAATGAACTTATAAAACTAGATAAACATAAAAGAGAAGAATCTTACAATGACAAAAACTCATTTTCAGAAGGATTCGATAATGGCACATCATCTGTCTTAACAACAAGATCGACTACAGCGCATTTGAAGATGGAGTACACGTGATACATCCGCTTGAAGTCAACATCATTATTTACTGGACAAACCATTTTATATCCATCGGGTGTGATAAACTTCACCCTGACATGGGAAACATCGAGACCGCATCGCTCACATATTGCAGCTAACACCGATTCCCAAGAAGTCAGTGCCGTGAACATTAACACTCGTCCCTCCCCATTGTATATAGCAATATCACAATAACTCTCCATAATAAACCTTCATTTTTATAAATTGTGTTACTCCCTCCCTCCCTTCCCGTAAAATTATCAAAATGAGAGCAACGACAAAGAAGAACTTCTCACCTTATCAGAAAACCGGTAGAACTCAAACCAAATGACGAGAAGAAGAAGAAGAAGAAGAAGAAGAAGATGTAAAGAGCCTTCTAAACTTTGTTTCACAAAAAAGCAAGCAGAAAGACAAACAAAAAAATGCACAATTGTATGCATAAAGGTTAGACATGATGTGATTGGGCGGTATTTTTTCCTTCATCGCAAGGGCAAAAAAAGAATTTCATAACATGGATCCACTAGAAGTGACCAACAAGGAGTAATTTCTAGAGATAATCATTACTAGTGCCGGTTATACTTTTTTTTTCTCCTTCCTCCTCTTCAGGTTTTCTTTTCGGTTGGGCATTCTTGTCTCAAAGTTCTTCGCTTTTCACCATTGTCTCGAAGAAGTATTCGGCATTTCATAAGTTTGTAGTATGAGGTATTGAGCCGAGGTGGACAACGTTGAAGAAGTTGTGCTTATGGTTTTTTTATAAACGATTATGATAGAAAAAAGAGATTTTCAAACTGATGGAACGATATGCATGGAACGATATGTATGAGCGCAAGCGACGCACAAGTGGCTGATGGACGATAGAATCCATTTTGTTATCGGTCGAATGAAAGGAGGCAATAAAACATGTGATTTTATTGTTTAAACTTTCGGTTCACTGTTTAAATATTTTGGATATCGTTTAAACACATATGTAAACCATTTAAATATTTTCATTTAACTGTTTAAAAATATAGGTCATTATTTAAATTGAATGCACCCTCAACGCCGTTCACTTAATGACACCCCCTTCCCCGACGACAACATCCCCTTTATTCACGATACTGATACCGTGTAAATAACATTGTATCTCATTTAAATATAACTGATGCTTTTTAAATATCATTTTCATTGTTTAATTTCTAGGTTTATCTGTTTAAAAAATATTGTCTCTATTTAAACAAAATTATCTCACTGTTTAAATATCATTCTTTTTGGTTTAAATACCATTGTCAATGTTTAAATAATAAGTGTTTTTGTTTAACTTTTTATTTATTTATAATGCTGTTTTTAGTTTCTCAAAATGTTTAAGTAAAACATTACGAGAGAATGTCTCTATTAAAATATCAAAATGTTGACACTCAAATAAGTTTGTTTCATTTAAAATATTTAAACATTTACAATACCTAGTCGGACCTAGGACACTTGTGACTCGATCCTCTTTCGTCTATTAATATCATTAACACAACGACCAAACATGAAGATTTCGGCTTTCCTCAATAAGTATCTCTACCTTCGAATGTATGTTTCGAGCATAAGTAGGTCTCCCATTTGTTCACTTGCTCGCGGCGGTTACATAACATGCGCATCAACTTCAACCTGTACAACGTAGAACACGAACACTTAAATAAGGTTAAACAAAGACACTTATATTTAAATGGAAAAAATTATATTAAAACGATAACATTAGAATTTAAACGAATAGTCCAACCATCTTACCTTTGGCCTCTACGGAAATAATTTGGGCTGGGAATTGTCCAAGCTTAGCACAGGTGGGTCATTGGATGACTTCAATCTCCTACCCACGTCTTCTTCCAAACCCAAAATCTCTTTCTTGCAATTTATGAGTTGATTAATCCCAAAGAGAGATGCTTGCTCCATTACCTTAGGATTTGTGTCTTCTTCCCTTTCAACTTGGAAGCAATATGTCTTCACCAACTCTCCTTGCACCATTTCTTGCTCACAAACATACTGTCCACTCAAACAATTATCACAATGAATGGACGGTTCTTCTTGTATCCTCTCAATCTCGACAACATCATACTCGTTCCGCCCCACTTCTTCATTGTCATTCACTACCACATCTTCTCTATAAGGAACTTGACTTGCTTGCTCAAATACTTGTTGTTCCCTAGAGAGTGTGTCAAGTATCCCTCCTAGTTGATGCTCAGGGTTTTTATAGGAGGCTTCATGACATCATCGTGTGGTCTCCATATTTTGGACGCAGACATCGGATGCTTCAATAAACTTAGCTAATACTCTTTGTAACTGAAATGCATCCTCTCCGAGTATCTCACCCGTTTGACATTCCTCTTGAGGTGCCTCCCAATGTTGTTCACCGTTATCCCATAATACGTTTGGGTAGCCCACTTCAATTGGATGATATGTGTTGCAACATGGAATGTTTTGTTGTCGTGAAGTAACAATTCTATCAACTTTTTTATTGAGAGCTTCGACCTGCAAATATAGAGCAATGACTGGGTTAATCATCATTTAAAATCCTTGCAAGAAAAAATAAGACATGACAAAAGAAAAACAAATGAAAATGATGGAAGAATAAGAAGTGTGAAATATATATATATATATATATATTTTAGAACAAATCAGAACGGTGATAGAGAAGAGATTTGAAGTAGAATGAAGGGTAAATAGCTAAGAAAACAAAGTGCAAAGTATCTCTAAACGCCTACTCCCCGGCAACGGCGCCAAAAACTTGACAAGGTCCCCTTGCGTATATCCCGCAAGTGCACGGGTTTGTCGAAGTAATAATCCCGGGTGAGCGGGGTCGAATCCACAGGTAGTAGGGAGTAAAGACACTTAATTCGATTCTTAGCTATGTGGAGTATCAACAATGATAAGTGTGATAATGATTCGATTCTCAACAATTAAAAGCAACAAGTAAGAGAGCAAAAGTAAGGAGGAGGTAAGGCAATCGATAAAGATGGGGTACTCGGATGATGCTTCACCTAGGATAATCGCTTTAAGTGCAAGAACTCTCTATTATGCTTCCTAATCAATGCAATGGTGAGTCGTGGAAATCCTTACATACATAGTCCCAAATCTAAGGTCAACTATGCCTAACTCTATTCATGTCCCGTAGGAGAGATTAAATAACCTCTTAACCTCGCACTCGAATAAAGTTGCAATGAGCTCTAGGGATTCCAAGTGATAAATCGCTTCCTAATTATAGACCTAACCCTTTGGTCCAGGCGGAAGGTCCCTAGCCACAATTAAGCCTTAGATACTAAGATCCCCTCAACGCTTCACTCCATTACACGTGCAACTAGGCCCCAGTGGAGGTTCATCCCTTAGACCATTCACTCTATTATGGCCGCAAAGAACTCAAGGAACGGAGGTAGAATCTATCATGTCGGAGGGGAAAGGGGACGCTCCTGTACCTCTCGACTCACCCTCTCAACCCTCTCCAACCTAGCTTTGTCTAACTCTCGTGGTGTGTCACTCACTCACAAGGTTACCAACAAGAACTCTCAACCCTAGTGTCACTCTAGGGGAAATGTTCATACAATTAAGCATTCAAGGATGGAACTCACAATAAACATCAATTTATTGAAAGCATAATTAAAAAGTTCAATGAAACGAATACATCCTAGGGTTCACAATCACCCAAGTACTCACTGGGGGTTTAGCTCTCCATGGAGCCAAGTACAATTAAAGAAATCAAATGTAAAAGCAATAAATCCATAAAGAAACCCCCTCGATGGTCGTGTCGATGGTCTTGTGGAGAGTCCTCTACTCGTCGCAAGGGATCCTTTGTCCGGCCTAGGATATACCTCGCCGGATCGATGCCGATAAAAGCTCTCCCAATAACCTTCTTCCAAACGACGCGCGATGTCAGAGCCGTAGAACCTCTCCAAAATCCTAGCCAATATCCCTCAAAACCCTAGCCAAAGCCCTCTCTCAAGTTGGGGAAAAGATGGAGAAAAGAATACCAAAATCTGGCTGAATCGGCTTTAAATAAGGCTGGAATCAGGCAACTCCACGGGCGTGGACGCTACACGCGCCCGTGCGGAATTTCCACACGGGCGTGGATAATTTCCACACGCCCGTGTGGATTCTCTGTTTCTCTGATTTCTCGGCCGGCTGTGAACATTGCTGCTACAGTACTTGCTACATCGCTCTGCTACAGTGTTCGACCTGAATAACTTCCCAATTTCATACTTTCATCGGGGTAACGCAAACGGGCACACGTTCACATCGTGAATCACTTGTTTCTTCAATGATATACATGTTGGTGGAGCTCTTGTTCTTATATGCAACAGATGGAGTGCTCGAGTGTGACTGCCTTTGTGCCCCTCCAAATGGATGTGCTCACTCGAATGCGAGGAGGTTGGCACACACTCTAGCATCTCACACATGTCCTATGTCTTCGTGTTTGAACCTTAGCAAGATCTCCTCCAAAATAGGTGCATTATGATCCACATTGGCCTATTTCCTTCATACTCGGCCTCACAACCCTACCTGCATAAAAGTAACATAAAAACACACATATTAATGTAGAAACCTGAGAAAAGTAATGCTCAACATAAGGAATGAACGCTTCGCATTCATATCGCACAAGCACTTATCAATGATCATGATACATCCTTTAAGATAGAGTTGATCTCAAAATGTGGTCTGACTAAAGCGAATATCTTGGACACATGAAGAAGAAACTCATCCGAGAAGAAAGTAGAGGAGGAGGAGGAGGAGGAGGAGGAAGAGGAGGAGGAGGAGAGGGTGCCCAGTGGGAAGGGGTCTTCCTCCTCATTTATAATGTGAAGTCCACCAGCCGGTTGACGCTTCAGATCTGAGAAAAAAATAGAAACGCAGGGGGGACCGAGCTTAACTGATAATGAGGAAGGGGTCTTCCGATATTTATGTTAAATTTTAGAAAATTTAATGGAGCCATTAATTCTTGTGCACAGGATACCATAAACTTGCCACCTGCCACCTGCCAACACTTTAGTTTAAAAGAAAAAGATTAATATTTTAAGCAGAGACATAAAGTTTTTAAATGATAAATTAAGAATTTAAACGTTAATTCAATATTTAAACATTAACATAAATATTTAAACATAGACAAAATAAATTAAACGAAGAAGATAATGTTTAAATGTAAACGCAATATATTTAAATAGAGACTGGCATAGTTAAATAGTAATGAACTTATACAACTAGATAAACATAAAAGAGAAGAATCTTACAATGAGAAAAACTCATTTTCAGTAGGATTCGACAATGGCACATCGTCTGTTTCGACAACAAGATCGACTACAGCGCATTTGAAGATGGAGTACACGTGACACATCCGCTAGTAGTCAACCTCGTTTTCTATTGGACAAACCATTTTATATCCATCGGGTGTGATAAACTTCACCCTGACACAGGAAACATCGAGACCTCATCGCTTACATATCCAGCTAACATCGATTCCCCAAGAAGTCAGCGCCGTGAATATTAGCACTCGAATCGAAAAAATTCTCACGTTATCAAGAAACTGGCAGAATTCAAATCGAACAAACCAAATGAGGAAAAGAAGAAGAAGATGTTGTGATGAGCCTTCTAAACTTTGTTTGACGAAAAAGCAAGTAGAAAGGCAAAAAAAATGCAAAATTGTTTGTATAAAGGTCGAACATGATGTGATTGGGCGATTTTTTCGCACCATTTTCAAGGGCAATAATGGAATTTTCATAACATTGACACATTTGAAGTGAAAGGTAGGGGGTAAAAGGGAACTTTAACAATAACGAAAGGGTTATCCGGGGTTTGCCAAAGTTGGAGAGGCTGTTTATGAATATTTGAAATTCACGAGGGGTAAATAGTAATTTTCTCTAATTAAAATGCTAGGTAAGATAAATTTTTTTGAAAATTAAATAAATGTGAATTTAAATTTTTATTCAAATTTATTAGACCTAACCTAATGAGATCTAAGAAAAATATCTATTTATTTTTATTTAAGTGAAAATTATTTATTTATTTTGAAATTTTGAAATGCGTTGATAAATCATGGATTTAAACCCCATTTCAAAGAGAGAAATAGAATGCTAATTCTTATGCTGTAATGTGGTTAAAAAAGTAGGTAAAAAAAATAACAACACATATTTTAAAACTTGGTATTAATGAGGGATGATGGGAAGTGAAGAATATGATTTATTATTTCTGATCATAATAAACAAATGGGAAAATTTCTTGTATACCCCTACAAAACTAGGGGTTAGCAAAACCGGATACCTAATCTGGTTTTTAAAATCAGATCCGCAAAAACTCGACCCGAATCCGACTCGGTTTAAACCACATACCGAAAATCAGGTATCCGGTTTAAACTGGATCGGATATCGGACATCCGGATTTGAATTTAAGTTTTATTTATTCCATGGATTTTTTTTATATAACAACAGTATATAAGAAAACAAATATGAAAAACTTATAATTTAGCATTAAACTCTTATATTATTCTCCACACAACAATATCATAACAAAAATAATAAAGAATTTTTTCAATCTTAGGCATTAAAAAAAAAAAATTCAAATATCTTTTGAAGCATTAAGCGTAATGATCATTAGTTGCTAGGGAGAGAAGAGATTTGAATGGAGGCTAGAAACAAAAGGCGGGATAATGGCAGTCAAGGACAGGGAGTTAGAGATTTGGATTTTTTTTTTTACTTTTAACCCCCATAAAATTTAAATGTATTAAAATATAAATGTGTGTGTGTGTATATATATAACTCTTAAAGGGTGTAGATGGGGGATTTGGATTTTTTTTTCACTTTTACTTTTTATACCATATAAAATTTAAAATTTATATATATATATATATATATATATAGAATATAATAAAAATTAAAAACCGAATCAAATTCGGATACCCAATTTTTAATTTCTCCTGACCCGAATTTGACCCGGTTTTCATCTAAAAAACTAGGATCGGGTACCCAACCTTTTGGATTGGGTAGCCCAAAAAAATAGGATGAAAAAATCGGATACCCGTTCGGATCATCGGATCCTGATGTTTTTGCTCACCCTTATGCAAAACCATGAAATTGCTTAAATACCTCCATAAAAATACTATTTGCTTGCATACCCCCTAAAACTAATTTTTTTACTTATATATATCCTTGCCGTTAGTTACCCTTAGCCACCGTTAGGGTTTATGGAATTAACCATAGTTCCCACTTAACCCGACTTAACAACATTACCCAATTAGTCTTAGCATCATCAAACCTAAGCTATCTGAGAAAAATTACCAAACTTCTTAACCACTCAGCCACCATCTTTTGAGGTTCCCTTCTCACCAATTCTTTCAAGCCACAACATCTCACTCGTCAGCTATTTCAAATAGACATCAGAGACGTCTACGCCGTCCCCAGAGGTTTCAACATAACCCTACTAAAGCATCTTAACATCGACTACACCCGATGACATGGCATCTGCGCATGTGCCGTTACCTTCACCGTTAGAGATCTTAGCGTGATCAACGCCGTCGCCAGAGCTTACTTGGAGAACCTCACAATTGTATTCATCGTCGGCGGGCCAAACACCAATGACTGTTGTACTAATCGGATCATCCACTACACTATCAGATTACTGGATTTTCTCAAGAGATCTGATGTTTTCAGGCAGTGACTTGTTATCTTGTATGGATCCCATCACCCCCACTTTGTTCTCTTTTGTTTGTGTTATTTGGTAGAGATGTGATCACTGCCGGTGTGGGTCGCAAGCCGTTGTGGATCATTTGGAAGATGCACATGAGGTGATAGATGGTGCATGTGATATCAACGGCGTTAAAGGAGAGCAAGCCGGTTTATATTAGTATTAGCTGTAATCTTGCTGGGATTCGACATCCAACTTTAAGCAAAGAACCCGTACCATTCTTCTTGTCCCCAAAGTGAGTGTTTTGTTTTTTTTTTAAAATTATTATTTTTAAAATTCTTAATCTAGTTCATATGATTTATTATGTTTGTAAATAATGTTTTTTTATTCATGTATATATTATTAATTATTATTGATATTATTTTGACAAATTCAAAGATGATTTATTATGTTTCTCTTGTTAATTTTTTTATTCATGTCCTTGAAATAATTTTTTCAATAAAGATGATTTATAAAGCAACCTATCAAATGGAGATTGCACCTATACCTAATATGAATGAATGGGTCACTACTGGTGATGGTGAATCTCTACTACCACCTATCTCAAGGAGGCCAGCTGGTAGGCCTAGGAAAAATAGGATTAAAGGTTTTGATGAAGTCAAGAAAGGTAGGCACAAATGCAAAAGGTGTGGATCATTTGGTCATCCTGCAAAAGAATGTAAAGAGCCAAAGAAAGAAAGTGATCCTTCAATGCAATCTATGGCTTCATCATTTAGTGTTCAACAAGCCTATAGGTAAGCAATGAATATTTAGTTAGCGGCTTCAATACATTCATGTCATACTCATTTTTAACATAAGAAATATTTTATTTAGTTGAAGATCAAGATCAAGGGGAGGATACCATGTTTATGTATCACCAATAGTAAAAAGAAGTGGGAAGCCTAGGGAAATTAGAAGGGAGGATCAAAACCAATGAGTTGGATGTTCTACAATTAATATTTAAACATGTACATCTTCATTTTCTCGTTTTTGTTAGTTATTGATTATAAGTTTCATTCTTTCTTAATGTTGTCTTTCCTATTATGATTTCATTTATTTTTATGTTCTAATTGAAAATTCATCTCCATTTTTAGGTTGATGTTGAGAATGGAGTTTGAGGTTGTTATTTATGTTATTTGGAGATTGTTGTTTTTAATAATTTTAATGTGTTTTTGCATTACTGAACATATGTATTATTTTAGTTGATGTTAAAAAAATTTGATGTTAGAAGTAATTTGTTTCAAAGAATTTTATGGGGAACTTCTTTGTTCAAAAAATTTGATGTCCTTTAAAGAACTTGATAGTAAAAAACTTGATATTAGATGGATGTTAAAAAAAAAAAATTATTGGACTTCTTTCTTATAAATTTCATATGTGATTATATTTTGAGTAGTTCTATGAAATTATTTGTTATATATTGTTGCATGTTGTAATTTTTACATATTTTTGGGTTGTGTTTGTAAAGAGCATGTGATAATGTAAAATTTTTTAGAGATGTTTGTAAAAACCTTAAAAATATGAATTTACTCAAAAATTCATGATTTTTAATAATTTTTAAAAATAATTAAAGCGTATATAAAAAAAATTACATTGGTTATCTATAATTTAAATAATATAAAGTTTATAAAATATAATAAATAAATTTGATGTGTATATTAACAAACCCATAATGTTCATTTGTTGAATGAAATGAGTAATGTCTACAAAATAAAGAAAAAAAATTTAGAGGGGTATATAAGCAAACCCATTTTGGTAATTTACCCTTATTCCATCCATTGATTTAACACCATTAAGAGTCAATTTAATCATAAGGGGCATATAAGCAAATATAACTGAATTAGGGGTATTGATAAGTGCTTGTGTATTAGTAATACGAAATATTTTTTTTCTTACGATGAGCATTACTTTTATCAGATTTTAGCTCTAATACATGTGTATTTGTGAACTTTAGTGCATGAAGGGTTGTGGAGCCAAATAATAAAAGAAAGAAGCCAAAGTAGATTGCGATTGTACTTTGTTGATGAAGTCTTGGAGTGAACAAATGTGAAGACACAAGTTGTGATCGAAGATACGTGAATGTGTGCCAACCTCCATGCGCTCAAGCAATTACATGGTTTGGAGGGGCACAAAGGCAATCACATTTGCGTATTCTTACTTGTGCAATGTTAGTAAGATCTTCACCAATATGACATTTTATTGAAGAAGTGATGCAATCTATGGCATAGACGTGTGCCCGTTTATGTTGCCTTGATGAAAAGTGTGGATTCTGGAGTATTTTGGTGGAGTACTGTAGTAATTTACCGTAGTAGTTTACTATAGCAGTTACTGTTCATAGCCCGCAGAAAATCAGATTTCCAGAAATCCACACGGGCGTGTGGAAATTAACCACGCCCATGTAGATGCCCGATTCTAGCCCTTTATAAAGCCGCGACTTGTATTGATTTGGGGATCCATCTTTCATCCTTCTTTCCATCTTTTCTCCATTTTTTGAGAGGCTTGCGACTAGGGTTTTAGAGGGGCTTTGGTGAGGCTTTTGGAGTGGTTCTACAGCTTTGACACCACATTTCTCATTAAGATAGTTATTGGAGGAGCTTTCATCGGCACCGATCCGGTGAGGTGTGCCTTAGGCTTGACAAGAGGACCTTTGGAGAGGACAATGCTACTCCACAAGACCATCGACACGAATACAAAGGGGGTTTCCTTATGGATTACATATTTTTACTTTAGATTTCATTATTGATTGTATCTTGCTCCATGGAGAGCTAAACCCCCTAGTGGGTACTTGGACTTGTAAACCATAGGATGTTAGTGTTTCATTGACCTATTATTATGCTTTCCTTAATCGATGTCTTTAACTGAGTTCCAATCTTGAATGCCTATTGAATGATTTCTTCCTTAGAGTGACAATAGGGTTGAGAGTCCATCTTGGTAGCCTTTGTGGATGAGTGACACACCATGAGGGTTAGACAATACTAGATTGGAGAGGGTTGAGAGGGTGAGTCGAGAGGTAGCGGAGCGTCCCCTTTCCCCTCCGGTGTGACTTATCCTATCTCCATGTTCCTAGAGTTCTTTGCGGTCACAATAGAGTGAAGTGCTAAGAGATGAACTCCGCTGGGGCTTAGTTGCGCGAACAACAAAGTGAAGCATTGAAGTAATCCTTAGTATCTGGGGCTTAATTATGATTAGGGATCTTTCGCCTAGACCAAAGGGTTAGATCTATATATAGGAATAGAGTCTATCACTTGGAATCCCTAGAGCTTCTTGCAACTGTACACAGTGTGAGGTGTTGAGACTGAGGATTTCTCCGCTGGGGCATAGGTAGAGTTAGTCACAATTGACCTTAGGTTTGGGACCAAGTATTTTAGGATCTCCATGACTCGTTAAGCATCAGTTGGGAGACATAATAGTTGGTCTTGCACTTGAAGCAATAGTCCTAGGGGGAGCAACGTCCAAGTGCCCCACTTTCTATTGATTGCATTTCCTCTCATTTTATCATGCCTCTCTTTCTTATTTTCTTTAGTCTTATTCACTTTGATTTTATCCACACTATTATTGTTTCATCTTTACTTAGTTAAGTAGTAATCGTTGTGTTTCTATTCACAATTCCTTGTGGATACGATAACCCACTCACCTGGGATTTATTATTTAGACAAACCCGTGCAATTGCGGGTCACACGCAAGGGACGTTGTCAAGTATACAAGGAAATATCATTTTTATGAGGGTATTTAAACAAATTCATGATTTCACAGGGGTATGCAAGTAAAAAACCCTAAACAAATATAGTTTTTCTAAAATATTTCTTTAATGCTTTAATCTTATTAACCGGTGGACCTATCACCCCTCATCATCACTGTCACAACTCTTCAAGTAGATCCTTTATAACCTATAAAACAGTAGGGGGTAATATAGAAAATACACCAGAATTAATTTAATAGGTCTCATGAAACAAGTATTGTGACTGTCTTTTTCTTCTCATTGCATGAACTACGATTGAGTTATGACAGTCCAAGAGGAGGGCACGGGCTGACATTTAGCTCGGCTAGATAAACCTGTAATTGACCCACACTGTAGCGACATGGGTTTGAACTGGCAACGTCTTCTCATTTAATGTGACGCTCTAACCAATCTATCCAATGTTTGTTAGTGCTTTTCTATTATATGTATTTATATAATTGTTTATAAAAAATATATTTAGTGAAAACAATAAAGTGTTAAAATAGATTTAATAAGTGAAACATGTTGAAGTTAACAAATTCTTAATTGTTATCCATAAACATTAAAATGTAAGTTTACATAAATGATTACAAGCCTGTTTTAGTTCAATAACAAAAACAAGAAACATTAAAGAAGTAATGGAACTAGTGACATTGACAAACATAATGAGCACAGAAATAAAAATGCCTCAGGGTTCGAGACCAGAGGTGAAAATCTAAGTAGATAAATAAGTAAGTGGGTGAAAATTTAATAAAGAATTTAAAAACTATATGGCCATTTATTTATCATATAAAAAAAAAGATATATAAACATCTTAATTATATAGATCAATGAATTTAATGCATGACTTTTTTTCCAAATTATTTTGAATTTTTTTTAATTGTCTCGCCATCATCTGCTCCCTTAAATTCTTTTAACTTCTTATTTTAGAGGTATTTTTTTGTCTTTTGTAATAATTCATTTACAAAATTTATGAAATATTAGATATTATTTTTAAAATTTACCCTTTATATTTAATGTAATTTTATAACTTATAATAAATCAAATTCAATTACGTATTTTATTAAATCCTATTACACAAATAATACTTTGGAATGGATGGCTAGGAGGTGGATGAGTAATACAGCAAGACACGATTCGATTTCCATCCACCACATTAAATTAGTTTATAATATAATAATTTAAAAAATCAAAAAATAAAATAAAACCCGCTGGTTTTGGTGGGTCGAGCCTGGACCCGGCATGTTTAACATACTAGCAGGGCCGGGTCGGGGTCATTTTCAGTTGGTTCAATCCGGTCTTGTTGTTTAGTACTATTATCCGGCTAGTTACGAGTCAATCAAAAACTGACCCGGCCCAACCCGGTAGCCCGGTTAACTGACTTGTGCCCCTCTCTATTTGAGACAATGATTGGAGGTCACCGACAGGTGTGCGACAGCATAACCTACAAATGTCCTTTAACTGGTCAACAAAAAAGAGTGAATCTGAAACCTAAATGAGCACCACTGAAAATTGGTCAAGGAGATGGCAAAAGTGACTATTAGATAACTGTGGAGAGCTTCAGCGTGGCTTCCTAACTTTGTTGGTTAGAATATTCTTTCTTTCTTATATTTTAAATTATATGAATAGATATCTTATCTTATATATATTAAAGCAAGAAAGTGTAAAAACACGTGTCAAGTCATGATAAAAAATTTTCCTTCCAAAAACTATATAATATTATAATAATATTAAAATATTTATAATATAATATATGTATATATATATATATATATATATTATATAATATGAATTAAATTGCTTTATTTGGTATCTCCTTCAAATATAAATAATTATCTTATCCTTTTTAAAAACATAGAAATATATAAATTTAACTCATGATAAATTAAAGTCTTCTTTTTTTATCATGTTATTAATATTATATTATTTTTTATAAATAGAAAAGTTTGATTAAATGCCTAATAATTTGAGACATGATTCGAGAAAGTTAATGTTATAATTTGACATAAATAATACAATACTAAACCTAACACACATGACAATTTTATTATATAATAATTTTTCATTTACCTTCAGTTTTCAACAGATTGATATCTTATCATGTTGACACTTGGGGTCATTTGGTTTCGCAGTAATGATATATAACCACGTAATGAGATTACAGTAATAATGATATCGAGAATGCAAAATGCCCAGTAATATTATGATAATTTGTGATAAACATGTTCGATTGGGAATTCATATTAGATAATAATCTACAATTTTGAGTAAATTTAAATTTAAAATAAAATAAAATTTGGGGTCAAAATAATTAAATTATAACATAAAAAAAAATTTATTTTTGCACTTTTTACCCAAATACCTTTATATCTAAATTTTTGAGCAAATTGAAAGTTAAGATAAAATAAAATTTTTACATGAAAAAATTTATTGTAATCCAACAAAATAATTTTTTAAAGTTGATGATATTCCAAAAATAATCTTATCCAAAAAACGTTTCCCAACAGGTAAAGTATGTAAACTTTTAAAATCTTTTTTTTTTCAAAACAAAGGACATATTTGCCCAAAAAACGTTTTTTAGATTACCACTCACTTGGTAAAATACAACAGACACCTATTTTGGTAATAATGGGATTACTTAATTCACTGATAATATTACAAGGTTGGTAATCACAGATTACCATCAATATTACCATCACGAATACAAATGTGGTAATATTTTTAATTTATCACGTAACAGGTCGTATTGTGAAACCATTACTGCAAACAAAATGAATACAAATAAAAACTCAGTATAGTTAATCAGTGTGGTAATAAGGTAATTTCAAAATATATTTCAAGTTCTTATATTGAAATCATGTTTGTGTAAAGTAAATTAATTATTATTATTAAATAATTTATTTTCAGATCTTAGTGCAAAAGTTAATATTTTCATGCTAAGTTGCAGATGTATTTACCTAATACTAATAAAACACAAACTATCTTTAATGTTGTACTAAAACATTAAAAACAAATTATAATTTCGAAAATATTTATAATTAAAAAAAATTATATTAATAGTTAAAAAAATTAATGAAACTTTCATCTAAAAAAATCATTGAAATAATTGTAAATTATTAGAGGTGTCGTATTGCAATAGCATGAAAGTATTTGTAAGGCTCTCTTATAACTATGGGGTTGAGAGTTATCGGAGTTGAGTAAGGGAAGCAAGGAAAAATGTTAGAGATGGAGAGGATGAGAGAAAGGAAGATGATGAGTAAGAGCAATACACAAAGCTATTTTTCAAAAGCTAATGCTCTTCATTCATTTAGTCCATATCCATCATATATTTTATTTTAGAAATAAAAAAAACCATGTTTACATAATTGTTCTCAATGTACTGATTTCATATTTTTATTTTTGATTCTTTTAATTTGTTTATCTGGTGTAGTAATTGTTTCTAATGTCCTAATATGTCTAAATTTAATAAATGAATTAAGCCTTCTAATATTAACGACTGATCCAACAATTTTATTGTCATTTTTTATTCATTAAAAGTTCTTATTTCTTCTAATTCTTCTAAATATTCTTCTCTAGTTTCAAATCCATAACCATTCATTATCCTTCCTAACAAACGAATATGATAATATTTTATCTATTGTTTGACTCTTAAATCCTTAAAATCTATTCTTATTAATTTATTATTTAGAATTAATTTCAGAAGCTTCTTCAAAGATTTTTAGAAATAAATAACTTTTTTAACTAAATCTTCCATTTTTAATTTTTATATCATGTGATATCTAGAAATTCTACCTTCATTCCTGGATTTTTTTCTTTTAATTTCTACTTCTGACCATGTTACAATAAAAGATCTAGATTTCTACTTCAAAGTTGTAAACTTTTTAGTAATTTCTTTTATATCATTATTACTTCAAACTACTTTTATCGGATACTTTTCATAATAATGTAATTATTTCAGCTGACATCATTATAATAATATTATTTTTTCTCCTATTACTTGTGGTTCATTATATAAATTATTTCTTTTTTTCTAATATTGCTATAGGTTCTTCTAAAAATCCTTCAGTTTTTTCAAGAAATTCTTCTTGAACTTCCATGAGTATTGATTAATGGAAATTAACTACTTTAAATGAATATGTATTTTCATTATTATCTCCCATTCTTTTTATTGTTCTTATATATGCTAACCTATAATTTAAATCATTAATTTCATTTCTTAATTCTTTTAATATTAGATCACGTCTCATCATTTTTTGTAGATATACTTTTTCAAAATGATCATTCATAGCTATACTTACTCTATTTTCTGCTTGTTCAATTTGTGTTTCAAAAGTATTAGGAAAGTGAAGAGTCATCAGGCATTATCCATGAAGATTCTTTGGGGATTATTTCATATGGTTCTATAGTATTTATATAAACTCTTTCTTCATTTTGCCTTTTGATTTCATCTAATTTTTCCAATTGATTTCTAAATTTATAAGATAAACTTCTTAACCATTTTACTTCTTTTGAATTTCTAGGCATATTTTTGGATATGTCTTTTTTTAAAATGTTCATTCTCTACTTTAGTAAGATTTGTATTTATTATTATATTTCTTTTTTCTAAGTTTAAGGCTGGAATATTTATTCTCCTATTATTTTCTTTATATTTTTAGTTAATTCTAATTATATTTTGTTATGGCCCGTCTTGTAGAACCGGCAAGCGAGAACCACCCCGACTACCTGAGGTGGAACACACACCACTCAACCCTCGAGTCACCGCAAGGCTTACAATTTACCTAATTACACCAAACTGAACATAAATCACAAATAAGAGTTATACAGAACATGGAATACAATAATTGCACATGAAAGCAAGAACTTCAAAACAGGGTGATAGAATTCAAAGAGACATACTAGTCATAAATACAACCAGGTTTTTCAAGAAAATAGACAAGTATGCAACAATACAAGGTTTTAGAAACCAAAGACACAAGTGGATCCATGCCCCTTAGCTACATGCTCAAAGACTTCACATACACAAAACTTGGAAATAGGGATAGATAACAAGAAGATGCCTAGCACTCTGCCTTGCCGTAACCATAATCACTCAGTGAATGGGTTAGCACAAATTTAAAAGAATACTAAAACAAACCAATAAATTTTCAAATATCCAAGCTTTTGCAATAATACATATAGTCTTAAAACATTTCAACACTTAAAACAATATATAAATGTAAGATGTGAAACCACATTATTCAAAATCAAAATATAGGTCTTCACAAGTAAATTCATAGCCCCAAAGCATTTCATCATGAGTATAACAAAAATTTGAACATAAGTCTCATAATGAGTATAAACACCAACTTGATCAAAATGAAGTTCCCAACATTCACGAATAATCTTTTGGCATGATACGAGTTTTAAAAGTATTAAATAAATTTCATCTCAAGTCGACAGAAAATAAGGCCAGTCTTCAAAATGTGTAAAGGAATTTCACACTTTAAGGATTTGTTATACATGAAAACATGATTTCCAAAATGAAAATTTGCTTATCTTGGACATTTTAAAAAAAAAAAGACAAAACAAATTGTTAATGATTCAAGAATCCAATCCAAGCAATCATGGTTTTGTAGAAACCATAACATAATAACATTATCTAACCCAATAGCCTGAAAAACTTCTCTAACTTTAGCCCCCGTCACGATGAAGTCCAGGGACATCAAGGTCTTCATACCCTTGACATTGGCCCACTGAAACCCTGTGTGGTGATATTCAGTTTCTTAGAGTAATACATCTTCAGAGTTTCAACGCTCCTTATGAAAAGAGAAAACCATAAATGGAACCCCTCATGCCTCCTTTGCAGGCTGGCCATGAGTGTTCCTCCTATTGCACTAGGTTAAAGCCCTAGTTACTATCAAAACCACCCTGTCGAGAACATTTAGACCGTAGCCCCATTTCCGTGCATATGTTCAAGACCTATAGGTGTCTAAATCAATACAATCTATGCACAACACATCATAATGTCTATGGCTAGGACAAACATCATACATCGGGAATAAAAACCATTTTCATATTCATAAGTGACAAAAACATGATAATACAAGAGTCTTTTCACAAATCATTCCAATTCCAATATACAAGTATAGTCATAAACATTTTCATTCAAATGTCAAGAGTTTCATATATAATTTAATAGCATAGAAACTCCTTTCCAAATCGATCAAAACACCAATTTAATACGATAAAGAAATGAAATACTTTCAAATCAACCATTGAAGGTTTTTAAATAATATTCTACTTCTCTGCCTGCTCCTTGCATCGAGCTGAGCTCTCACCACCTAAAAAAACACAACCACACAAGAGCCAAACAACAAAGAAGATTGAGAAAGACATGCATAAAGAAAATCCTAAATCTATATGCAATGCAACCATATAAGAGGCCTAGGGTGGACTCACACTTAGGTTCCAGAGTTTCCAAAGGGTTCCTAAGGAGATCGGCTTCAATCCAAACCAAGGAGACAAAGAAATGAAGGAAATTTATTGGTGCTACAGTAAAGTTACAGTGACCACAATTTCCATCAAAATGAAGAGTTCAAGAATTCAACAAATCTTTAAGGGAAATGGAGTACAAACACTCCTCTCAATCCTCTCAAGATTCTAGCACTAAACAAGCAAGCAAGGAGAGAAAGAATCAAGCTTTCTCAAGCTCATAACCAAACCCTAGATCTATCATCCACAACCAAACACCAAGGAGAATAAAGAGAGAAATAAGAGGGATGAGGATGCTTACTGTTAAGTATTATCGCAAAATTAAAAAACATTATCAAAGGCATGTGGAAGCAACTATAAATTTGTGATATATTCTAATTGTTTAATGAACACCGTAATTTAATTAAAATACATAGAAAATCACCTCTTAATGTTTGAAAGCCTTTCCTATGATGTGTCGAATTTGTCTCTCGGATTGCCATAGATCTCCTAGCGTCGAACGAAAGTTCCACGCCTCTAGATCATATGCCGGAATTAAGAAACAATCTCCTCTTCTTCTCCAAATAGCGGCTAGGGATAGAAAGGAAGAGATAGCTTAGGGATTTTCTCACTCAGAATTAATTGATTGATTCTAGGGTTAGAGAGAAGTCATATTTATAGAGATTTCATAAAACATGATAAACATTATTCAATTATGAAATCCTATTCAAAATATGAACCTTCATAATACGATAAACATTATTCAATTATGAAGTCCTATTCGCAATATGAACTTTCATAATATGATAAACATTATCATAGAAGTTCTATTAGAAACATGAGTCTTAATGTAATGAAAACCACATTTGTCTTTGAGTCCTTATAATTTTGATTATCTATTCAACTCCATCAAATTTAAATCAAAATTTAAACTTAAGACAAAAACCCTAGACCAATTTATAATTTCACTCATCCCATAAAGTGAAATCATAAATTGACAATTTTACCCCTGCACTAAAAAACAAGACTGATTTTTCATCCATTTAAGCATGACTTCATAGGTTCATTTTGATGGGTAATGGGAGGATACCAAATGACATGGGTGACACCTAGCCAACCTCGTAGCCCCACGTGTAACCCAATTGAACATGAATGAGTAGATCATTACGAACCTTTCCAATTATGATTAATATTTGTGTATAAACCTTTCTTTCTTGTATCTCAATTGAGTGAGAGCCATGGTAATTGTCAAACTCACTGAACTCGATTATATGCAAATAACAATAGTAGAGTGAGATTACCAAACTATCCTTCGTATCCCACATGATTAGTTTGACTGCCTTGGCCAAGGCCTTCTAATCTCACATACTTATAATCGCATAAGGTACTAACTCCTTTACTTCTAAGAGAAAGAATTCCTTCTTGGTGATCACTCACAAATGCTACTTACTTGACATAGTCAAACTTCGAGGTCGGCTTTACCAAAAAGTAAAGTGAGCCTAACGATTCTAGTAACAGACTAGATGTCACAAGCACATTGTGATTATGATACCTCATGTCTAAGGTCCACACATATAATCATAACCAACAATCCTAATCATTGGTTGCCAAAGAGTAAAACTCATGTGATTGGATTATTGTGAGTCATGTTCGAATATACCAATCCTAGTAACGTATTTATGACATATGCTTCCATATTCCATAGTCTTCAACTAGCACTCTTTGTCAAAGTATATGTCATACAAATCCTTACGAACCTTTAAAGCCCAATTAAAGATTCTCCGATTTGAGCACTATTTAAGTATATAACTACCAAACCCTTTCTATTGCTCTCCTCTTTATCCCACAAAGAATAGAAGGTTTAACTTAATACACATGGACTGTGATCTTCAAAACTAATTAAAATGCCATCACAAGATTTATATGAACATCAAAATAAATGCCTAAGAATGCATAACACAAATGAAATGCTCTAATACTAGTATACTCAATGGCATTCGAGGGCATAATCCTAACACTTACCTCTAGCTTCCAAGAAGGAAGAATTAATGATGGACAAAGGGCTTCAATCTACCAAAAAGGAGATGATCAACCAAGGCTCTCTTCTCAGCTAAGGGAGGGCTGTCAAAAGAATGAGAGGATAAGAGGAAATAAAGGCATTAAAAGGTTTTAGGGATGGGTAAAAGGCCAAACACGAGCGTGCTTGACAACTACACGGGTGTGCACTCTGTAAGCACGACCGTGCTTCACCCAGTGTAATTGCTACATTAACAAGCTAAAGTTGTACTGATATAGTAAGAAAAGCATGGGCATCATTCTCAGAATACGGACGTCGACTCCAAAGTACAACCGTGCTTAGGGCGTGCTCCATGGCATTTCACTTCACAAGTTGGCTTATTTTTCAGTGAGGTATTGTTCACAGTAATGTAGTAAACTACTTTCACTGTTACTATTCATATATACGCGCAAGCTAGAAACAACACTAACTCGGCTATTGCACACTCTAAACCATTATGTAAGCCCTACTGAGGCAAATACAAGAAAACTTGACCAAGTTTCGAGTTAGCACACAAGAAAAAAACTGAAATACCACATATTTTATTAATTTTTTCTACCATGATTTTTAATTGGCTAAGTTCTTTGTTAATAACTTCTAATGTTTTAAGAGTTACTTGCCTTGTGATATGATTTTTTAATTTGGTTTTAATATAGTCTAGTTTGTTTAGTATTGCTAATATGTTTTGATAGTTTTTCTTCAATAACTAGTTGCTAATGCATTTCCTTCTAGTAAATATACTCTAATTTCTTCTAGAATTTTAAATTCTTGTTCTATTTTACTATTAGTAGTTTCTATGGAGTCTACTAACTTTAAAATACTTAATTCTTTAGTATTAATAAATATGTTTCGATTTGATTTTTTTACTTTAATATATGATTTTATGTGCTAATTGAAAGTAATTATTGCTATTACACTTGAAAGCAATTATTGATACTTGATAAAAAATATTTCTATTTTATTTATAAGAAATATCACTACTATTGTTATTGCTTTTGCTATGATGCTTTAACAATAGTCTCTTCTTTTTTTTTTATGTGAAATTAAATGAAACTTCCAAATTGGTTTAAGGCTTTCAAATATTAATGATAAGGACTCTCCTCTTTTTCTTTTCCAATATAGTTTTAATTATAAAGTTTTAAAATTATTTCAAGTTACACAAAAGAAGAACACATGCTTGATTCTTCTTCCAAGCTTTAATTTTAATAAATCTTTGTGAGCCCCACCCCTTAATTAAATCCTAGCTGTTGCTTTTACTTTTAATCCTAGCCATTGTTTTTATTTTTAGTTTCAAAACCCTAGCCGCCTCTTCACCTCCTTCGGTTTATTTTTAGTTTCAAAACTTTGCTTCATCTCTTTCTCTCCCTATTTGCAGGTAGTGTCGGCGGCGAGGACGGGAGAAAGGGTCTCGTCGTCAAGGATTTGTTTCACTGTTATTGTTGAGGGAAGGTTTTGGTTTATTTTTTTGATGCTCTTTCTTATGATTTTTGTGGCATGATATTAGTTAGGGTTAGAGTTTGATGAGGAAATTGATTTGATTTAATTTGAGGATAAGATTCAAACATTCCTGTTAGCATAGCATAAACTCCTCTTCGATTTTAGTTGTCTTAGAGGATGAATTTGGAGGAGAGTCGAATAAAAAACTTGTAGAGTTTGATGTTGGATAAATACCTGCAAAATTTTAGAATTTTTACATAAGTATCCTGTAAATTATAAGTTTTAGACGGAGGTGACGCGGACAGGATTTTTGTGCAGCCCTTGAACAGTTTTTGATTAATTTCATGATTATAAGTTCTGATTTAGATTTATATAATAAAGTTATAGAGGATGATTTTATCTTTTAAATCTGCCAAATTTTAGAATTTTTAGCCATGTAATTTGTGAGATATGATCAGATTTTTATAGTGGTACTCAATGCCATTACTACAAGAAGCATGAATTTTGATCAGAGAATTTGAGGATCTTAGATGTTTAATCAGGGCTCATGTTTAATAAGGAAGTTGTTCAATTTTGAGTTAATTATATGCTACTAAAGTTTAATCTTATTTGAAGTTATATGTCCTGAGATATTTTTATTAGAATGGGCATGTCTAAAATCGTTGGTTTACATATTTATGATTTTTAAAAGTGATGGCTTAAATTCTGTAGATCTCAAATCATTGTGAGATTTGGATATGTTATAGATGCAGATGTCTAGTTTTCTTAGAAGATTGAAATTTTTGCTTTGGGTTAAAATTTGCAAAGCTATACTGATTTCAATCTTTAGGTTGGTAGGGGGAATTGGTTATTAGTCTCGACCTTCGTAGTTTTGTTAGTGTTTGAATATGTTATTGCATTCGTGTGAATTTTAGAATTTGTTTACTTGTAATTCTGATGGGTTATTCCCAAATGAGGACTTCTTGAGAAATGCTCGATTGGCGAAAGAATTCGAAATCTGACTGTTAATCAGGTAGGTATCCCACATATATATCCTATTATATGTATATACTTGAGAATTCTATTTTTCTAAATTTTTGAAAATTTTGAGAATAATACTTATTATTTCAATTTATATTTTGAATTACTTATTTTTTATAATTTGCAATTCATCTGTAAGTATTGAGATTTGAAAATGAATTGGAATTATTTTTATCTGAAAACGGGATCATCAAATTTCTGTATTCTGTTCTAATTAGTGTTTGGACAGTATGCATTTTGACATACCAACTTGTAATCCCCAACTAACTTTGCAATAACCCTGTCATTGGGGTTAAACATTGATCGTGTTGACATGTATCTATGAAATGGAAACTATTGTTTCCACCACTCCATAGGTGATGAATAACGGCTTCTGATAATTTTGGCTTTGGTCACCAAGGGTAAACTTATGACCTCTGATATTCTGGCTCGGGTCACCGAGGGTAAACATATGACCTCTGACATTTTGTTTTAGCAATAGTTATTTGTAGGACATATATGCTTGACTTTTTGGTCAGTTATGATTTTATTGAAAAACTTAACTCCTGAATTTTATTATGATAAACTTGTATTTTATTATACTTGTTTTAGTTTTAAAATTTTGAAACTTTTATGATCTCGATATTTTTAATGGGTACTTATTGGGCTGTCAAAACTCATAATCTGTTGTTTAATTTTTTTTTTTCAGATTAGGAGTTTAATAGCTCACCGCTTTGAGAATCGGGTTTTGAGGCCATAGATGCCTACTTGGTCTTAGCCTTGTAGGTGTGCAGCCATTTGTTAGCGCATCGGGTCTAGCGAGCCGGGTTCGGGGTGTGACAATCTTTATTTCCATCATCTTGATATAAGATCAGCAATGTCTCAGTTTTCTTGGGACCAAGCACCATAGAAATCGTGTCTCTATTATCTTGATATAAGATCAATAGTCTTTTAGTTGTCTTAGGGACCAAGCATCACAAATTTATCACTTTTAAGAAAATAAAATAAGAAAAAGGTTATTCTCTCTTACTTTCGTTAACTGGGCCTTAACAGGGTATCTGCCTTTCAAAGGGCCACTCACTACCTATGCTCAGAGAGAAATAACAAACACCAAATTTTATCTTACAAAATAGTGTTTCCATTTTTAAGCTCAAGATTTATGAAGTTCTCGCTAAATAAAGACATGAATAGCACATATTCTTAAAACAAGTGAGGAGAAATAAAAGATTCACATAAAAATGCATGTTCTCGGAGAAGAGAAGATCAAAGGGGCTTTTAAACTCCTCCATATACTAACCTCACTGACTTTGATACCACAGGGGAGGGGCTTAGGGCTCTCTTACAACTACAGGGTTGTAAGAGTTATCAGAGTGGAGCAAGGGAAGGTAGGAAAGAGGTTAGAGATGGAGATGAAGAGAGAAAGGGAAGATGATGAACAAGAGAAAGGCATCAAAGCTATTTATCAAAAGCTAACACTTTTCATTCATTTCATTCATATCTCTAAATGAATACAAGGCCTCTCCTTTTATAGAAGGAAAGATTACTATGCTAGATGTGACAAGTCACGTCATTACGTCATCCTACCTAGAGTAGATTTTGACTAATAATATATTTTTAATTATTGTACAAGGACTCAATAATGAACCTAATATCCCTACCTAGAGTATAGGGTTTGACAATATAATAACAATAATAACACTATAACAATAATAACATTACAAGAGTTTAAGATTTTTAGTGATAACTTTTTTATGTTACCCTGTTATTTTACCACAAATATTGGGTTTTTATGTCAAAAAAGTCGACAAATAGTATTGTTTAAATTAATTATGATAATTTATGTTTTTGCCACTATTATATATATATATATATATTAATAATTATGAAAATTTAGTATATGTCACAATTAAATTGTCACTATTAATATATTAATAGTGGTTAAAATTTCTCTTGTGTCCAGTGTTCGTTACTAAAAGCACATAAGATTTCGTGTCAAAAAGTTCGTGATGAGAATAATGTGTAATTGTGACAAAAAATACTCTCGTCACTATAATTTTTCATTTATTGTGACGAAAGTGTTCTTTTCTCTCAACATATATTTTTTGTTACAACAATTTTATCACGAAAAATTCAATCATTTAATAGCTACTAAATATTGTCACAATAATTAAATTTCTTGACCATGTTATTGGGTTTTTTTTATTTTTAAAAAGGTAATTAACACAATATTTTGGATTTCTGACATCTAAATATTTTTGTCACTATTACAATTTCAATTGTAATGATTTAGTATCCGTCACAATTATACATCTTATCTTTTGTGTTGACAATTTTGGATACAAAAAAAATTCAAACATGTAGTATCTGGTGACTATTGTCATAAAAATATAAAGTAACATATATAGTCTTTTATAAATTAGTATATATAGTGGTAAAATTATATTTTTAATAAAATAGTAAAAAGTCTATTTTTCCTATCAAATCTCAAAGGTTATGTATAGATTTTTTAAAAATTTATTAGATGTTTTAAATAATTATAGATAAAATTTAAAAGGTTTTTAAAATTAAAATTTAACATAATTTTATCAAACAAAACTATTATTTATAAATACTTCAAAATAACTTATTAGATACAAAAAAATTTGTTTTATCTTAATAAAATATTAAAAAGTCTATTTTTCCTACCCAATCTCAAAGGTTATGTATATATTTTTTTAAAAATTTATTAGGAAAATATTAAAATGTCTTTTTTTCCTACCAAATCTTAAAGGTTATGTATATATTTTTTAAAAATTTATTAAATATCTTCAGTAATTATAGATAAAATTTAAAAGGTTTTTAAAATTAAAATTTTACATAATTTTATCAAACAAAACTATTATTTATAAATATTTCAAAATAACCTTTTAGATACTAACATAGTACTTGGATTCAAAAGTAGAAGGGAAAGTAAGGGGAGGGAAGGGAAGGGAAAGTAAGAGAAATGAAAAGAAGGGTTCAACCCTTGTTTGGATAGACAAATTTTATGGAGGGAAAGTAAATGAGGGTTTTCTGATAAACCTTGTTTGGTTATGGAAGGGAAAGGAAAGGATATATAATAATATGATTCACCAATTATACCGTTATTACTAAATTTATTAAAAAAATTACTTATTTCTATTTAAACACATGCATTATAAATATCACAAATAAATTCACACTTTAAGTAGATTTTTTTAATAAATATTGTTAGTTCCGGAGGGGTAGAAGTGTGATAATTTTTCGCTCAACCTCACATATAATGCAATCACACACAATCAAACATGTAAGAGAACGGAGACACCCGAATTGGTTACATAGTTCGGCACAACTTGCCTACATCTGGAAGGCCGAGCTCCTGAGAGAACAATCGACTAAAAGAGGGAAAGAATAAAGAGTACAACAATCACTCTCACTCACACAATAATGAAGAATAACCCTCTCTAGATTGCCCGATGCCCATTCTCCTCAACCCACACACTATGGGTTTCTTACTCATGGCACAACCTAAATCTCAAAGCAGGGTATCTTATATACATATCATTACATCCTAACAAAGCTTTCTCTTTTAGATTCTCCATGGCTTCATAACTTGGACATCTTCCAAAATTAGACGATGTAACTCCTGTTACAACCAAGCTTGCAACGCAGTCGACCTACTTATCCTGACTGAGTTCCAGGTCCCGTTGCAACATGATCTGTGACACCTCCAACCTCCTAGTATGCTCCAGTTCTCGTTGATGCAATTAACTCCTCCCGAACTCTTATTGTTAGTAACTAGCTTCCTTTCTCACATCATATCTGCAAGTAATAAGGACGCAAGTGTGCATACTAATCGCGTAATAAAATGTGTGAGTGTTGGTCCATAGAGAAGAAAGTGAATACTAGTAATAAATCTAAATCCAAAAATAGCCTGAAAGATTGAGTGTTGTGTGTGTGAACAAAAGAAAATAGAAACAAGAAAATACGGGAAATAACTGGAGAGAAGTTAAGGAAGAAAGCGATATTTAGGCATAGCATCCCTCTAGGGTTATGAGGTATAGGACAATGGTTGTCTAAACATGCAATCCTATTTGAACCGAAAGGTTTCCAAAATTATACAAAACCATGATTTCTCAGGTGAAATGTAACTGATAGGTACAAAGTTGCTATAGACATCCACACAATCGCATTAACAGTCTATGAAACCTTATTGTTGACTAATAGTAATCTCTTAAGTAGATACTTTCCCCACAAAAAGAGAGAATGTCCCTAAATTGAATACAGAGCATAAATGAGATTTCTCCTAAAATTCACTTCACATGAATTGTGGCAAGTCTCCTAGATACCCTAACTAGAGGTGTACTCACTATCCTCTTGAATTGCGGCAAGTTTGTTATAGATGAGAATTTCTTCTTGTCACATTGCAATACCAAGTATCATAACTAGAGCTTTTGCCTTGTTACCAATCAAGCATTCAATCATGCAATTAGACTCAAATAGATAAGATTGTTAATGAGAAATCAGTTAAAGCATCAAAGATCCAACAACCAAAGTTAAAAATATAAACCCCAGAGTTCAATTATTCCCAAACATCTATAATTTAGCCTTCCATTAATGGAGAACAAGCATTCAAGATACAAATAATGGAAGAAGACATGAAAATCATGAAAACCCCTTTCAATCCCTAGGATGAAGAATTGCCGGAGAAGTTGCTTGAAAAAACTTCTATGCACGCTGGCAAAATGAACTTGATCCCCTTGAATGTAGATCGAATCCCTCTCCAAATCACTCCTTAGGTGCTGAAAGATTTGTCTCTTATCTTCCCTAATGTCGCCCCAAGAATTGCCCAAAAAAGAATGAAATGATACAATAGAGTCTGCCCTAAAAATCCTCATAAGTTTTATTTATACCCGACTTCTTACGGGCTGCTTACGGGCATAAGGGATAGCGTAAGGGAGCTGGAGAACATTGTCACAAGCCTTATGGGAATACTTACTGCCATAAGTTACATCCATAAGGTCTTCTGTATGTGTTGCGGTGCAGCTTACAGCCGTAAGTGCCAGACCTTATGCTTCACTGTTCTGCTTCTTGGGACTGCCTTTATGGGTGTATGTTGTGGTCGTAAACTCCTTTTGATGGTCCTTACGGGTATCCTTATTGGGGTGAGCCTTGACTTTACGGTTCTTTAAATTGGTTATGAATCCCCCTTTAGGGGCATAAGCATTCCCACAAGGTCTACTAGAATTAACTTACGACTATAAAATTGGCTATAAGTTGCTCTTAAACCACCTAGTTTTTCTTGTCCTTGTTCTAATGGTGCCGAGAGAGCTCTAAATTCATCATTTGAGGTCTGAAATACTTATTTTGGTTCTCTCTCATTTTGAAGAGCTGCCCTAAGCCTGTAAATGCGAAACACACTATATTTAGCATCAATTCCATAATATGATCTTTATACATGCCAGATGAGTATACAAATTGGTATAAAATACATGTATGTTGTACACTCATCAGCAAGGCGTATCTCCATCTCACCAAAGATAGTCTTCAAAGATCTCCCCAATCTTTTTTCCAAACTTGGTCCAAGTTTGGTCTTCACAATCTTCAAACTCAATCTTCATTCACCTAAGTTTGGTCTTCAATATATTGTTACTAAACTTAATCTCATCTCATCCAAGTTTAACTCCTCAATATCTTCCAAGCATGATCATCATTCATCAAAGATTTGGTCATCATTCTTCTTCCATATCTATGCACTTGCCAAAGATAGTTTGTGCCTTTCAAATAGCTTCACCCATAATTAGCTTTTAGATCTTTCGTTCAAATTGCTTTGCTAATCATATTGGCTTTCCTTTGCCTTTCTTAGTTTGTCTGTCCAAATAGCTTCACACCAAACTAAGCTCCATGCAATCCTTGGTCTCCAAAAGATGATCTTCATACTTGCCAACAATAGATTATTCTTCTCTTTAGAATATCAATCGCATGATCTTTAAGAAATAAATCTCTCATGAGAAAAGAGTTTACCAAAGATAGATTTTGTCATCTTAAATCTTACCAAAGATAGATTAAATCATATCTAAGATAAACTTACTTTTCAAGAGAGATTCTTTCACCTTAATGCTCTTCCCAAAGATAGACTCTCTCATAGATTTTCTCCACATGGTTTATTTAGATAGATCCTACAAATATAAGCTGATACCATGACTTGCTAGTCTTCATGTCTCCATTTTCACTTCTTGTCACATCATCATCCTTGACACCTTGTTTGCCAAATCATTGCTTTTGCTACATCAGCTTTTACACATGTCAAATAATACCAATTATAGAGCTCTAGCTCTAACAAATATTAAAATTATTACAATTATCATTATGATTTTTTTATACTTTAATTTTGCCTCTTCTCAAATACCACCATTTAATTTTTCTTTGGAAACATATTATACTTGATTAAAATAAAATTAGATTGAAAAAAGTGAAAGAAGAAACTTATGAAGTGGCCTTATGTAATTAATTTAAAAAATTAAGGGTACCAAGGTTTTTTAAAAAATTTCAAAATTTTTAGGAGGTTCTTCCACCTCGGCACCCCAAATCGGGGCCTTGAAAAAGTGGGGTTTTGGAGGGTCAGAGTTAACCCCTTTGTTTCCCTTTGTTAAACTAAAAATATCTATCCAAACGAGGGAAGGAATCACTTTCAACCCTCTAAAACCCTCCATTACTTTATTTTCCCTCACCAGCCCTCAATCCAAATATGTCATAAAAAATTTTATTCTATTAAGCCAAAATATTAACCTATTAAAACATTTAAAAATAATTATGCCCAAATACAAAATCATCATCATCGCATTGGTGTAGCCTCTGTATCTACAATGTCAAGAAGAATATTCCATATATATATTCATTAATCATTTACCAAATAAATAAATTTTTTTCACATAAAGCATTCCAAAAATAACCAAAAAAATATATATTAAAAAACAGTAAAACTATAGGCCTGCCTTTCTCAACTATTTTAGTTTTAATAAACCAAATTTATTTTGCTAATTTATATTATTAATACCTTCTACAACATATTTGTTCAATCAATAATGCTGACAAATAATGATTTCATTAATTCATATAGATAACATATGTCCAAAAAGGTTTGTTTAATAAACAAAATATTGACAAATAACAAATAAAGCTACAACTCATCTAGGTGATCAATATCATGATCATCACTAGCTGGCTGTGAGTCCTGAGTGTACTAAGAGCACTGAGGGATCCTAGCCTCAAAACACATCATCATATCCTGCACTTAACTCATCATCTGGTCACGATACTAAGCTCTCTACTCCCTTATCTAGTGCAAACTATGCTGAAGCTTCTTGTGATTATCCCACATCCTGTGTAGACTCTCATGAAGTTGCTTATTATTATCTAGTAGGTAATTAACAGTCTCACATAGTTGTCTAACCTTAACATGTAGATGATGTATGATAGGGATTGTAGTCACCTACTGTACGCAAGTTTACGTGTAGGTTAAATAATATAGAGTGCTTAAAAGTAGGATTGTTGATCCACAAGGAACTAGGGAATACTAATATTAACTCTAAATTTGACAATTAACCTAATCACAGTAGTAAAGTGTAATGCGAAGTAAAAACTAGGAATAAAAAACACAAATAGAAAATACAACAAAACAAGCATAAAGAAAGGGTGTGTAGGCATAGAATTCCCCTAGGGTTTGTTAGATCCTGGACAATGGTTGCATAAAGTTTTACAATCTAGTTGAATTGCGAGAGTTCCTAAAATATACTACACCCTTTCCTAAGGTGAATAGTAACTAGTCCCATATGGTACTGGTACAAAAAACCCTATGACCTAGCTTAAAGACATGCTCGCGGAGGATACAGGCATCACAAGAGAATTTCATCTCTATCTCGAGAGTAGTGGTGGCGTTGTTGTTGTGAGGGATCATGTTGGGCGACTCAAAGCATAAGAGGAAGGAGTCCTTGTTGGAAGCTTCATCAATAGTGGAGCTAGAGAAGTAGAGCTCGTTGTCGCACAAAAGTTTCTTGGACTTTTCTATCATTGAGGTTACTGTTGCTATTAGTTGTCACTGTCATGATCATTAACGTCTTCGTTAAGCTTTCAGTTGGGAATTCTCTAAATAGTGCCAACGCGAGGTTGGTAGGGATGGCAACGGGTAGGGTATGGGTAGGGTATGCCAAAACCCTTACCCGTACCCGTGACCCCTACCCCATACCCGTATCCTTACCCATACCCTTCAGGGTAAAAAAAAATCATACCCTTACCCTTACCCGCAGGGTACGAGTATACCTGTAGGGTACCCGCTTACCCGCTGTTCAAATTATTGAATTAAATTTAAATAATAATAAAAATAAATTAATTATACATTATATTACAATCTTTAAACACATGTCTATAAATTCAAAATTACAAGTTGATATATATTTGTTTATCTTAAATTATATAATCACATAAAAATGACGTCTATTTAGGACTCAATGGTACCTCTACCTTTTGTTTTGTTCATGTTTAACTATCTTGGTTTTTGTTTTAAATTTTTTCATATATCTATTATTTATATTTTATATAGCTTCAAATTTTATAAATATCTAGTAAGATTTTGAATATAAAAAACATTATAAGTAATTCTCATAAGTTATATCCAATTGATTTTTATTAGTATCTTATTTTTCAGGATGTTTTTATAATTTATAGAATAAATTATTATAACATTATTTTTTTATATTTGTTTATTTTTTAATTTAAATATGATTCTTAATATATATATATCTAAAATTCAATTTTGATAATATTATCAAATATAAATATAGAAATTAAATAAAATTTAAAATAATATATTAAGAGAAAATTTGAAGTATTATTTTCAAATTAATCACCATGAAAATAGATATTGAGTAAATTGTGAATAAATGTTTAGTTTAATAAAAGATTATATATATATATATATATATATATATATGAGAGGGTAAGGGCCCGTACCCTCTTCAACGGGTAAAGGTACAGGTACGGGTACGGGTAGGGTATGGGCATACCTTTATCCGACCCGTACCCGCTCAAAAACTAACAGGTAATACCCGTACCCGTACCCGTACCCCGTCAAAGAGGGTAATACCCTCTTGGACCGGGGTACAGGTACGGTATACTCGTTAGGTAGGGTACAAATAGCGATCTCTAGAGGTTAGAGAGTAGAAAAACACAACAACTTCTTCCATGTAATTTTTATGTAAAAATCCTAGAGTTTACCAAAAATAAGAATATATATATATATACATAAGTTTTTTTCCCCACTTAAAAAAATATAAGTAAATTAATCGTCGTAATTTTATATAGACTTTTGTAAGACATAATTTTATCAAAGTTCTATCTTGCCTATTTGTGGAGTAAGAAAAAAAGGATAAATTAAGAAAAGAAAGAAAAAATCTTCTCTCGGCAGAAGCTAAAGGGGAGTATATTTGTTTTTTAAAAGAAAAATAAATTTAAAAAAGTGATTTTTTTTTAAAAAAATCAATTTAAAAAAAATTTAAATTATAAATTTCAAAAGAAAACTAAAAGACTAAAAATAACATTTGAAAATTAATTGGAATTTAAATATTTTGACAAATTTTTAAATTCAAGAAAATTGGAATTTGAAAGAAAACAAATTACATGGAATTATAAATAAATTTTAAAAAATGAAAATTTATAAAAAATCAAATTATAAATTTCAAAAGAAAACTAGAAAACTGAGATTTGAAAAAGTAATTGGAATTTCAAAAATGTTTTTAAATTCAAGAAAATTGAAATTTGAAGGAAAAAAAGATATCCGGGACAAAAAAATGAACGGGAGAAGAGGAAAAAGAAAAGAGGGAGAAAAAAAAAGAAAAGTCGAGGAAAAAAGAAGTGAGAAGTGAAATTAAAGATAGAGGACTGAAATTTGGCCCAAAAAATTGAAAAGAAAGATATCATCGTCTATCTTAAATACGATGAAATTAAATTTGTGGCATGAGCCAATCCATAAGAAGCATGTATCCACGTGATTTAGTACATTTTTATATATTATCAAATAAATTTTTGACCTTCACCATGCGGTCCCTCGTCTTTCATGCAGTGTGATTGTAATTTCTTTTTTTTTTTCTTTTTTTAATCATGTGATTTTGTCCATATTGCTGCTTATTGTGTCTACTAATGCTTTTTATTTGAATTGTAATAACCAAGCCATGCCTAGTACGCTAATTCTTTCTTCTTCATTTACAAGTGAGCAAGATCACGTTCGACCTGAGTAATCCAACGAACTATTAATTATAGTAGATGGGCACTACAAGAAAACATGGGCATTAGAGACGGAATTTTTCCAACGGAATTTTTCCATTGGTGAAAGTCAATATCACCAGCGGATTTTTGTGATGGAATTCGAGCGAAAAAGATTTTTATAATTTAAAACATATTAGTGACGGAAATTCATATTATCACTAGCGGAATATTACATTGGTGATAGTTTCATGGAAATTCCGTTTGGAAAAAAACATTGAGGCGAAAATTTTTAGGGTATTACCAGCGAATTCGATTGTATCACTGGAATTCAATACAATCAACAACGAATTTTTGTAGTATCACCAGCGAATTTTTATACTATTACTAATGGAATTTTTGTATTATCACCAGCGAATTCTCTACCATCACCAACGGAATTTTATAGTATCACTAACGGAAGTTTGTAGTATCACCAACGGAATTCTATATTATTACTAACGGAATTTTGTATTATCACCAATGGAATTCTCTACCATCACCAACGGAATTTTATAGTATCACCAACGGAATTTTGTGTTATTACCAACGGAATTTTGTATTATCACCAACCGAATTTTGTATTATCACCAACAAAATTCAATACTATCACCAACAAAATTCAATACTAATACCAACGAAATTTTGTAGTATCACCAACGGAATTCTATACTATCACCAACAGAATTTGTATGATCACCAATTGAATTTTTTTAAACAACAAAATACACACAAACCACAAACACACAAGACTACAAGACTACAAGACAACAACAACAACAGTAGTCCCAGTAGAATAACTGCTTACAAAACAAGCCTTAGATTCAACCTAATGCCTCTGGTGTCGTCTTCTTCGATTCCTTTGCTCAACTGTCGCAGCATATTGAAGAACCGCATGAGCATCATCATAGGTTGTCGCCATGTCTCTGGTTACTCCGTACCATCTCGCGTAGTTGTGGCATGTGCCCTGGTTCTATCTGGTACCATCTTTCATATTTATCTCATTCATCCACATCCATGAATTTTAAAAATCAAAGTAGTGCAGCTCAAATCAGGGTCATTGTGGGTATAGTTTCATAATAAAAATCCTCAATTCCCACCCTCTCACTCTTCAAATAGCTCCTATTTGAAAAAATAATAATAATAACTTTTTTATTTTAAAATATTATATTTTTTCTCATTTATCCATCTTTATAATTAAAAAAAAATCAAAGTAGCCCTGGTTAAAGTAGGGGCATTATGGGAAGACTGGTTTCATGATAAAAAATAAAAGGAGAGAAAAAATTCAGTATCAAAAGCAAGACAAACAAACAAAGGATCAACCTGAGCTTGGTTGGCGATGGGCTTCTTCACATCATCAGGTGGCATATACAGTCATCCTGAGCAGATAATATGCTTAAATTCAAGCTCAAAAATCATACCCAATGGTAATGGCCATTCCTCTTCTTCAAGCATAGGACATATCAGCTCTGAGCACTGGAAATTGCTTAAAAAATTGCAGAGGCTTGCATGAGTGTTTGAAAAGACAAGCACTGAGATTGAAACACACTTAGATCTCAATAGTAAAAATTTGTTTGACCCATAACACGAGTCATTTTTCATTTACTTCAAAGTTGCATGTTAAAACTATAAGCTCAGTTAAAATTGACTTACTTTCTTTGTCCTATCGAGGTCACACTCAATTGATTTTATCCACAGGAATCTCAGCAGGGTCTCCAACCTTTGAAGACGCTTCAAGCAAGGAGTTACTAATGTGTCTCAGGGATGGATATCTTTCCAACCTTTCATGTCTTTGAACTAAAATGTGAACAAAGGACATAACTTTGACCAAGAATGCCACAAGTGTCATTTCAGTGCTCCTCTGTTCAACTAAGCCACGGACAAAGAGAGTTAAATACACACAAAAAAATAGATAAATAAAAACAAAAAACAATAAAATAAAATTAAAAATTGTAGCTTTAATTAATTTCTCTGTACTTTTTGGCTGACCATTATTTATTGCTCTCTTTGTACTTTTGGCCTCCAATTTTTTTATATGAAAATGACACATTCTTTATGCAATAAAATTACAGCTCTTTAAAGTAATAATCCCAAAAAATTTCAATAATATATTCTTTATTTTTTTTTTACATGAGTTAAATAAATCATATCAAAAATATATATACACACAATTTACTTTTCTTGAACTTAAATTCAAATCTATTTTTTTTACTAAAAATATAAATATTTTATGTAAAAAAATCAGTGTTAATATATCAAAAGTGGTTTGCTCTTTAAAACCTGTTCACACTTCACACATACACACACGTAAATATGTGCATGTATTTGAGTTAGTGAATAAAAATAAATAAATAAGTAAATAATATCTGAGAATATAATATGGCAACAAATGAAATGTGACGAGGCATCACAAGGAAAAGGTAAACAGTTTCTCTCTCTCTCTCCACACTCCATGCACACTCTACCAAGGATCTAAAAATTAAGTTAAATTAAATTAAATTAAAAAAATATATATATATATATATAAAAGTAACTTGTAGTGATTGGATGCAATAATATGGATGGGTTGTTGTTAAGAATTCAAAAGAATGATTAAAATAAACAAGTAATTCTACCCTTTTGGCTTCCTTTTTTAGCTCTTTGGTTGCAATAATATGGATGAATTGTTGTTGAGAAAATCTTTGTTAAGAAATTCTAACAATAGTGATTAAACTAATATTTAATAATATTAGAATAAAAATAAGCATAAGCACTGCTGACTCCAATCATGAAATTAATAATATTTAATAAATATTATTAAACTAATATTTAATAATATTAGTTGTGGGTGGCTCAAAGACTTACTTTCTCATCAGGCACTAATGCAAGTTTCATTTTGTTTTTATGTTTAATCTAGCAATAATGCAAGTTTCATTTTTTTTTTTAGGATTTGTATACTTCTTCAATGAGCTAGAAATATGGTGCCGATGAATCTTGTCATCCTGAATTTGATCCGCAACTTTGGTGTGATGCAATTGGTGGTATGGAGACTACACGGACACATGTATATGGCTTTGGAACCACACCACGTGGAAAGAGTTTCTTGTCTCCTACCAATAGTATTGGGGAAACATGCTCGACGGCTTGTAGTCCACTAGTTGATCAAACTCCACATTCTAACACTAAAGTTGATAATCTACGAGAAGAAGTGACGGTTGTGAAGAACAAACTACAAAGCTTGGAGGATTCTCAAAAAAATATAGTGCAGAGTCAGCATGAAATCAAGGCTTTTTTGTCTCAAATTACTGAGATGTTAAATCCTACAACAATTTCTCGGAATGCTAGATTTTCTCAATTTGGGACGAGTGATAGAGGCCAAGAAGAAGATACCACTGACGATGAAGTTTGAATCATGAGAGAGTGACTTATAGAACTTGGGTGCTTCATAACTAGTTTCATTGACATATGATTTCTATTATTCATGTTTTACCTGTGTATGAATATGTTTTAGATATTATGAAAGATTGAACTTACTTGCTTTGAATACTATTGAACTTGTGTTTTGTTATGAATAAATGATTTTGTTTATTATATAGAGTTTGTGAAATGATATTGATTACATGTAATATAGGGATATATTGTTGAATATGATACGTAGGCAGTAACATATACAACAACATATATAGTGGCAGTGACACAAATAAATACATCTCATATACAAATTCAAATGATACTATAACTGTTCACAAGAAAAATATATGATCTGATATGTAAGCAGGCATTGTATAAACAGTCAGCCAAATATACAATAATATCTTTGAATATGCAAGTAACTGAATAAAATAACCTAATACTTCTAAGATTAACCATCAAATTTATGGTGTTTTCCTTTTATTTTGTAGTTCACTTGTTCTACATTCACCTAACATGATCTAATAACAAAAATGAACAATATCATTAGGAAACATAAATTAACATACACCATCATCAACAAGCAAATGAAATAAAGACTCATTACATAAAGATAAGCAAAAATATCATAAAACACAAAACAAACAGGAATCTCACAATCATAGCATTTAGTCATCCAGTCCAGGGATTAAAGGGAAACCTTGTAAAAACTAGAAGCACTCCACGAGCAATATAGTCAAGTAATGAACTCGATTCCACAAACTGAAGCACCGTGGAGGTTCACGGTTCCACCTACCAAGAAGGAAATTCAAGCAAAATCAACAAACATAACAAATTAATGAAACAAAATCAATTGAACAAGAGCTTTCTTTTGTGGGTGTCGACTAATGTTGAGTACCTGGTGAAGACTTTTGATCAAATAAAGGTTGCAGGATCTATGCAAGGGAGACAAGCCTTGGGGATCTTGGCCACTTGTTGGACGGTTGCAGGATTTTGGCAAAGGAGAAGAATGTTCAGCGTGAAAGAAAGGAGGCAACTTTTCTGATAGGTGGGGAAGGATCGGAGGCAAAGAAGAGAGTGATAGTTGATGAAGGAATGGAGTTGACTTCATTGATCGGTGAGGAAAGAACAGAGGCAAAGATGTGAGTGATCGCCGAGGAAAAAACAGAGGTAACTTCTCTGATCTGCAGGGAAAGAACTGAGGCAAAAGTGGAAGCGATCGTCGGAGAGTGAATGGAGATGACTTCTCCAATCGGCAAGGAAATAATGGAGGAGGTGGCAGCGATTGTCGAGATCCTCGGGAGGTGACTTCTCGATCAGTGAGGAAAGAAACGAGGCGAAGGAGAGATCGATGAATGGAGGCGAAGGAGAAGTCCAACTGCAAACCAAATCCTCACAAATGTAAAACCAAATCCTCCATCTTTAGCCAGTCAAAGGGATTTTGGTGGTCAACTAAAAATTAAATACATTGAACCAAACAAAGAATTTTGATTGACAATGTAATTGGAGTTACATGTAACTCCTAATACATCAAAACAAACACAGCCTTAGTGTATTTTGTGAGTAAGGTAATTGGTTTCTTAATCTCCAATTACTGTATGCTATGTAATTGGTATGTAGTGGAGTCGTGTCATCCTATTAGACTTTGTTTAAGAGCTTGTATTGGTATTGTATATGAGAACATTTTAATAATTGAGTAGTGGTTTGATTGGTCAAGGTTGAGGTGTGTGAGAGTCTGTATTATTCTCTAGAGAGGAATGACTCTGAATGAATGAATGATCTGGTGTCTTTGAAGCTCTATGGAAACTCTGATCATTTAAATTGGTCTTGATTTTTTCAACATTTGGTATCAGAGATAATAGAGCCTGATATCCCTCTCAAAATTCTTTGCAATTCATACTCAATTTTCTTCCTATGTTCTTCTCTATTAGACACCAAATGAGATAGAAAAAACAAGGAGTTAGCATGGCATCTAGAAGTGGTGCTGCAAATATTTCTCAGCCCTTAGTCCCTATATTTGATGGAGAAGGTTATGACCACTGGAGCATCAATATGAAGACACTTTTCCATTCTCATGATTTTTGGGAAAATAGTTGATAAAGATTTCTCTGAAGAGGGTGATGAATCAAAGCTTAAAGAGAACAAAAAAAGGGATTCAAGTGCCTTGCTCTTAATTCAGCAAGCATTGCATAGACCTTTGTTCTCATGTATAGTAGCAGCAAAGACAGCTTAAGAGGCTTGGGAAACACTCAAGACTCAGTTTTAAGGAAGTCCAAAGATAATGGAAGTCAAGATTCAAACATTAAGACAAGCTTTTGATAATTTGCACAAAAAAGAGAATGAGGGAGTGCATGCATATATATCTAGAGTGAAGGATATAGTCAATCAAATGAGGAGTCTTGGAGATGAGATGCTAGAGCCCATGGCTGTTGGAAAGGTCCTCAAAATCTTAGGACCAAGATTTAACTTCATAGGTGCTGCTATAGGTTAAGCCAAGGACCTTACAAAGCTTACTATGAATGAACTAGCTAGTTCACATCTTGCTAATGAGTCTCTCATGCTTAGTCAAGATGACAAGTCTACTCGAAAAGGCTTTTGCAGTAAAATCAGAAAGTTCATGTATGAAGAAATATGGCCAACTTCCAGTTAAAGAGGACACTTCATTTGTTCGATGCAGTGGAAGAGGTGTATGGAGAGGCAGAGGCTATAATAGAGGAAGGAGGAGGCACTCAGGTCAAAGTCAAGGTCTTGGTGAAGTTTAAATTTTCTAAAAGCCATATACAATGTTTTAATTGTAAAAAATATGGCCACTATAACTTAGAATGTTGGTTTAATGAGAAGTAAGCAAATATAGCAGAAGAACAGGAGACATCCAACTTATTTATGGACAAGCATGAAGAAGCTCAATTGGAAGTAAATGATATGTGGTTGATTGATAGTGGATGTTCCAATCACATGACAGGCCAAAGAAATTTGTTTAAGAAGCTAGATGACAAACCATAAACATTTAGTGAAGCTGGGAGACAACAAAGAGATCAGAGTTGAAGGGAGAGGAACTATGGCTCTTAAAACTTTGCAAGGGGAGGTAAAACTGTTACATGATGTCCAATTTGTTCCTAATCTTCCCACATAATCTTTTGAGTGTAGGCCAACTATTGAGTAGTGGCTACTCAGTTAATTTTGATGATGCGGCATGCTTAATTGTTGATAAGAAGATAGGGAAGCAAGTTGTTTCAGTCTCAAAGACAATGAACAATATGCTTCCATTGAAACATATATGATGTGAAGAGCTATAGTCTCACTGTAACAAGTTAGAATGAAACAAAATTAAGGCATGACAGGTTTGGTCATCTTAATGTCCAGAGCTTGAGTTTGTTAAGAAGCAAAAACATGGTGCATGGGTTATCAAGTATATATCAAATGGAAGTGTGTGAAGCTTGTGTACTAGGGAAGCAAGCAGTGAAGTCTTTCCCAATTGAAGGTACTTGGAGAGCTACTAAACATCTTGAGTTAGTGCACATTGATTTAGTAGGGCCTATGCAAACTGAATCCATTGGAGGAAACAAGTACTTTATACTTTTCACTGATGATTTCAGCAGAATGAGTTGGGTCTTCTTTATTCAACTTAAATCACAAGCTCTTGAATGTTTTAAAAAATTAAAGGTGCATGTAGAGACTCAATCTGATTGTATCTTGAAAACTCTTTGGTCAGATAGAGGAGGAGAATTTTTATCAAGAGAATTCAATGAATTTTGTGAAGCAAATGGAATTGGAAAGGAATTGAGTGCACTATACACACTTCAGCAAAATAGGGTCACAAGGAGGAAAAATAGATCTGTAATTGAGACAGCAAAAAGCATGTTGAAAGGCAAAGGTTTGCCTAACAGCTTCTGGGCAGAAGGTGTATCTTCTTAATTTGTTACCTACCAAAGCATTGAAGAACAAGACACCATTTCAGGCATGGAGGGGGTTTAAGCCATCAGTAAAGCACTTGAGGGTGTTTGGATTAATTGCACATACTCTAATTCATGCTCAAGGATTAGATAAGTTTGATGCAAAATCTGAATGATGTGTATTAGTTGGATACAACAGTGAATCCAAGGCAAACAAGCTTTATAATCTAGTTTCAAAGAAAATAATTATCAACAAGTGGGATTGGACAAAGAACAAAGTGGCTTATATTCCAGTTTCATTAAATGATGTGCAAGAAAGTGCAAGTGAAGACAATTCAACTAATTCAATTCAAGCTTCTTAAAATTCTTCTCCAAGCACACCAATTAGAGCTGACATTGCAGAAGAATTAACAAGAGGCATTCTTGATACTGCACCAGCACAAGAAGAATATTTATCAAATGAATTACCAATTAAGAAGGTAAGATCTATGAGAAATATTTATAAAACATGCTCATTTGCTTTACATGTTACAGACCCCACAAGCTATGAAGAGCTGCACAAGATAAATTATGGCAACAAGCAATGAATGAAGAAATTACAGCAATTGAGAAGAATAATACATGGCAATTAACTTCACTACTAGAAGGGAAGAAAACAGTGGGAATGAAGTGGATATACAAGACCAAATTCAATTCAGATGGCAGATTTATGAAGCACAAGGCACGACTAGTAGCTAAGGGGTATTCTCAAGTATATGGTGAGGATTATGATGAGACATTCTCTCCTGTTGCACATTTGGAGACAGTGAGATTATTTGTAGCCTTGGCAGTTTATCGACAATGGCAAATATTTCAACAAGATGTGAAATCAGCTTTTCTAAATGGTGCCTTAAAGGAAGAAGTATTTGTTTATCAGCCGGAGGGGTTCTTATCTGTGGGAAGTGAAGAGAAAATATAAACTTCACAAAGCTCTATATGGTCTGAAACAAGTTCCACGAGCCTGGTATGAATGAATAGATTCATACTTCATCGAACATGGATTTGAAAGAAGTTCAAATGAGCTTACTATATATCTTAAGAAGCAAGGAGAATTGGAAATGCTATTAGCGTGCATATATGTTGATGATATATTATACATGGGCTCATCTCAAACACTCATCACTGAATTTAGAGAAGAAATGAAAAAAAAAACTTTTTGAAATGACAGATCTCGGAACATTGCAATACTTTCTAGGACTAGAGTTCAAGCAAACCAAACATGGCATCTTCATATCACAACATGAAATATGCAAAGAAGTTGATCAGAAAGTTTAATATGTAAGATTGTAAATTGGTTTCAACTCCAGCCAATTCAAATGAGAAAATTCATGAAAATGATGGGTTAGGCACTACAGACATCAAAAGATCCAGAAGCTTAGTTGGAGGCCTCTTAAATCTTTGTCATACCGGTCCAGATATTCAATATTTAGTTGACTTGGTGTCAAGATTTATGTCTAATCCTTCAAAACATCATTAAGGGGCTGCGAGGTTTCCTTGAGTTTTTAGTTGAAAAGGGAAGGATATGAGAAAGAGAAGACAAGGAAAATAAGGGAAAGAGAGGGATCAATGCTATTCGTCCCTTTTCATTCTTAATGACAGGCTTTTAGGGCCGTACAACCCAGCATAACTATATTGCTCCATTGGTCATTTGTCATCCCCACTACCTCGTGTTTACCACTTTCCCATGACACAACATCTAGTGCTAACACCCAACCAATAGTTACATTACAAAATCTTTGAACTTTGTACAACCAATAGTCCTAAGCTAATATATTTACAAAAGGTTTGTCTGTTCAAGTATTTAATCACTTGAAGAAGCAGTTTGGTGTGAAAGGTCTTCAATCAGGGGAGTGTGTTGAAGTGCTTGAAGACTGTTGAACAAATTTACAGATTGAAGTTGGCAGGAAACATTATATTATTGTATGTTGTGAGTAAGGTAATTGGTTGCTTAATCTCCAATTATTGTATGCTATGTAATTGGTATGCAGTGGAGTCATGTTATCCTATTAGACTTTATTTGAGATCTTGTGTTGGTATTGTCTATGAGAACATTGTAATAATTGAGTAGTGCTTGACTGGTCAAGATTGAGGTGTGGGAGAGTCTATATTATTCTCTAGAGAGGAATGACTCTGAATGAATGAATGATCTGGTGTCTTTGAAGCTCTATGGAAATTCTGATCATTTAATTTGGTCTTGATTTTTCAACAAATGGATGAGAGGCTAAGACTTGTGCACTGATATCCTTTATTTACTACCATAACCAATGTGAGACCTATTAATTATTCTATTAGTGTAACCTATCCTATAGTCATACTCAATCAATCAAATTGAAACAACACCAATCAACTCCATCATACCAATTCATATAATAGGTGACCAAATGTATCTTGTATGGTTAGATCATCATAACAACATCATGTCACAATATCATTTGAAAAAGTTTTCTGGGGAAAGCATCAGTGTTAATTGTCACCCTTTTGTGTTGAATATTAATAATTGTCAAGCAAGATTTCTTTGTTTACTCCATATAGAGCGAAACATGAAAAAAAAGATGAAATCAACAACTCATTCATGTCAAAAGTCCAAATATAAATAAGGGAAGTATTGTTTCATAGGGACTTATTACCTCGACCAGAAATAGCAATGAAATCCGACACGTGAACTCTCAGAAAATTTCAAGTAAATAAGTCCCCATTATCATACAATTTAGAAGGGAATATGACTCCTACTATACAGGGGACTCACCTAAGACCCATTTAAATTATACTATAAATTGTAACTGACCTGAGAATAACGATTGCACTGTGAAATATTATTTATCAATGATTTTAGGTTTATTTTAGTTGCCATATTTTAATTTTAATTAAAAAATAATCTTTCACCATTCTGTTTATATAAAACATAAAATCTCACTAGAAGGATATATTTATTTGCATGAGGGGCACGAATCGAAACTTGGCCTGAGCCATCAAAACCCCTATGCTCAACTAAGCAAGACGGGCAAGCAATCCATTACTACAAGAATAAAATTTCCAAATTATCCTCAAATTACATGATACAAAACAAATAACTTTTAGGGATGAAACTAGCACTTGCAAGGGAAGGCTGACAATGTCAGCTCTTTGCAAGTTAGAAGGAATGAACCTCACATGCCGCGAGCTTTCATTTCCGGATGTGAACAAAATGAACATAAAACAGATGTTTGACACCAATGAATGTGTTACGCAATGCATCAGGTCCAGCATGTAAGACAAATAATGGCTGAACTGATCAAATAAATACTTGAGAATGTGTCTCCTCACTACCCTCTTCAACCTGATTTAACAAACTCATGGTCGCCAAATAACAAGAATTCAAGACATTTGACTGAAAGATACCTCATCTATAACTATTGCAAAAAATAGAAGTGCCTGTCGTTGTTTCAAAGTAGCAGGTAAAATTTTTTTGATGTCCTTTCGAAATCCCATATCTAATAAGCGATCAACTCCATCAAGAATAAGGACCTTTACACCCATCATCCGAGTTGCAAATCCTGGAGTATTCTCTAAATGATCACTAAGTCTACCAGGTGTTGCTACAAGAAGTTGCAAGTGCTATGGCTAGTTAGCTTTGAGAAACAACAAAATAAAGAATGTAAAAACCTGTCATGCAGAAAACAACTATTTAACCTGGCAAGGGTTAGCTTGCATTCTTTTTTGTTCTAGGGACAATCTTGTACCACCAATCACCACTTGTACACCAATAGAAGGGTGAAATTTTACAAGTGTCTTAGCCTCTATTGCAGCTAGCAAGCTCCCGAGTGGGACAGATAACAAGCACATTAACTTGAGGTCTTTTTTTTTCACGATCAACAAGAGGTAATTTCTCAACAACTTCAATGGTCGGAAGTTGGCATCCATTTGTTCATGTTAACTAGAATAATACTCTAATCCTAATTTGAAAACATCAAGAATAAAATTGAAGATACTTACAAAAAAAATGCTACTATTTTTCGAATACCGGTCTTTGCTTTTGTGAGAACATCTTTGCCTGCAGTATGCCATAAAGTCTTAAGATGAGGAAGAAGTGTCTTTGCCCAGAAGTATTAGATAAACTTATCACCCATACACTAAAAATTTAATGGAAACTTAGTACAAAGAATAGCTAGATATAAACCAGCTTCACCAAACACCTAAGGATCAAGAACTTCAAATAAACTTTCAATACCATATTCAAAAACGAAATTATTCCTAAGCTGCTTTCCTTCGATGTATAAATCAAATTTCAGCACATGATAGGTCATATTTTCTTCTACTTCTAGATTAAAATGTAGATTGTAAATACAAGACTAAGTTCAGTTAGTTATTTCCTCATTTGCAATGTGAATAATAAATGGATAAAAATCTATAATTTGAAAGTTATGTTTAGAATTTCTACAATAAAGTGTTACTCACAAAAATTACTATTCCGTAAAGAAACAAACCTGACACTGTCTAGGATCTTCTACATCAATATAATATCCATTTCCATCATCCACCTGCACATTTTCCATATTCTCATTTTCCCATGCTTCAAAAGCATCAAATAAATTGTCTTCATTTCTTAATCCATCTGTAAAAGGCAAGGCTTGATGAGGGGTTTACAATAATTACAAATGAAGCAAAATTAACTGTCAGTAACTATACCCAATTTAAATTGTAAGGCAAGAATACATCATTAAGAAATCCATTAAATGTTTCTGGTTGATACTTAAACTCAAGGCATTAAAAGATGGAGGCAAGATTGAAATGCAATCAAACAAGAGATAAAGCAATACATTGAATTCACAGGGGACCTTTCATTGATAAATTAAAAACCATTTATTAAGTAAATAAGAAAAACAAATGTACAAAAACAAAGTTGACCACATTGCCATCCACCTTTAAGAGGAAGTTTGACAAAAAAGAACACATATTCTACTGTATACAACCAGTCATAAGATTATATATGTAAATGTAAGTGCAAATAGTCAAACAGGAAAACATGTATTGCACATAAACAGAAATGAGTACACGTATTTTTATAATGTTTTCACATCAGCTGTGCGTAAATTTTGTGTAAGGTTTATGTTAGTTTCTATTCACAGATGTTTGGAACATATTTACACAGATCATGTAGAACATTTTGCTTGTTTAGTTACTAGATTTATGCATAAGAAATATACTCACCCAAAATACATTCAAATTATATGACGTATACCATACGATGACAATTTTAGAACTGAAAGACAGATTTGGAGTCATAGGGCAGAAAGAAAATATGCTTACCAGATTGTTTTCTTCTCTTTCCAAGACACTACAAGATAATGAGAAATTATGTCACCACATCCAAATATTATATTCATATACTAGACATCAAGTTCATTAGGCTCACCATTGATTAGGAAGTATAAACAAACTGACAAGACTTTCAGGCCTGTAGTGACAATCTTTTGGAAGTCTTACACTGGAGGGAACTTTGATTTACTGACAATAGCAAAGTTTTGGGATTTTTTTATTCCATAAATCATATCTGTGTACATCTTTTTCCAAGAATTCTGTGAATTCAATATTTAGAAGCCGTGGTTTTCTACTCTTTTTGGTTGTCTAACTCTGATGCATCCACAGAAACTAGAACCTGCTTCAAACCTACAACACCATTGGTGTCACATAACCGAGTTGTCATCTAGTAAATTAATTAGGACTGTTATCCTAGAATTAGCTTGAGCCTTATGGTACTTTGACTTCCAATGATCAAGACCTACCCATGTATTTGATTTTAGAGCATATCCTAGGCCCAATGACAAAATTTCAGCTACTCTTTCAAGATTTTCATCCATGTCAGGTTTCTGAGTTGGATAATCCGTATTCTCCTGTAATGATAGCTAATTTACTATAAACTAGATGCAATGACTTTGTAGATGTTGCATAGGCATAGGCCATGCCTTTGTTGGAATAAATGAAGGCTGCAGAGAAGCAGCTGCTGAAGTTTGAAGCTTGAAAGTCTAACACTAGTGTTCAGTTTAGACAAAGTCAGGTAGTTATGTTAGTTAATTTTGGAGAGAATCAGAGGATTAAATTGTAGGGCCAGGATTTAATCATTAGGGATAGTTGTGTTAGCTCAAGGCACTTGTATGGTTGTTTTGTAAGCAGGTTAGACTTAACATTATTTAGTTAATTGAGTCAATAGTAAATGTTGCAGTCAGCCTTTACTAAAAGGTTATGTATGGTGGACTGACAGTAAGTAATGAAGGTGTTGTGTGTGTGTGAGTACTGATGGAATGGGTGAATGTCAGATATGTGGAGTTATTGTTCTTCTTCTTTGTCTGATTGTTCTGTTCTTTGCTTATTCTCTAATCTATTCTTTGTCTATGTGATCCTTGATTGTTAGCATTATGGTATCAGAGCTCGGTTGAAAATCTCTCAAATCTAAAAGGAAGTTTCTCTCCTTGTTTTTTATGACTTCAAGCAGTGGTTCCTCAAGTTTCTCTCAACTATCGGTTCCTCAATTTAATGGAAAAGATTGTGAACACTGGAGTATTATGATGATGACTTTATTTAATTTCAATGGGTTATGGCAAGTGATTGAAAAAGGGTTTTTTGATAAAGAAATCAAGGTTAAAGAAAATAAGTAAAAAGATGGTCATGCTTTGTTTTTGATCCAACAGGCTGTGCATCATCCCTTGTTCTCTCGGATTGCTGCTGCTAAATCGGCTAAAGAGGCATGGGAAACTCTCTAAATTCAATTTCAAGGAAACCCTAAGATCAAAGCCTTGAGAATTCAAGTCTTGAGACAATCTTTTGAAAATCTTCACAGAAAAGAGAATAAAGGAGTTCAAGTCTATATTGCAAGAGTGAATGATCTCTATAATCAGATAAGAAGCTTGGGAAGATGATTTTCCAGAAACTCTTGCAGTTGGAAAGTTCTAAGAAGTTTAGGACCAAAACATAATTTTATTGTTGCAGCCATTGGTGAGGCTAAGGATCTCACTAAGCTCACCCTGGATGAGGTATCTAGATCACTTTAAGCTCATGAATCTCTACCAATGAGCCAGGTTGATATTCCCTATTGAGAAGGCTCTTGTGATCAATTGATAAGTGCTTGTGTGATAAGAATGTGAAGTGTTACTTCCTTATGATGAGCATTACTTTTAGCAGGTTTAAGCGCTAATACATGTGTATTTGTGTTCTTTTGCGCATGTTGGGTTGTGAAGTTAAGTATTGAGAAAGAAGCCAAAAGTAGATCGTAAACGCATTATTCAGTGAAATCTTGGAAGGGACAAATGTGAAGACAGAAGTAATATTCCAGGATATGTGAATGTGTGCCAACCTCCATAAATTCAAGTCATTACAATGAGTTGGAGGCGCACAAAGGTAGTCACATTTGCGTATCCCGACTTGTGCATTGATAACAAGATCTTCACCAACAAAGCCTTTGATTGAAGAAAAGTTGCGATTTACGGCATAAACGTGTGCCTATTTATATTGCCTCGATGAAAAGTGTGGAATTGGGAGTGTTTTGGCCGAGTATTGTAGCAGGTACTGTAGTGAAACACTGCAGCAAGTTTTGTAATAGTTACTATTCAAAGCCGGCCGAAAAAAGGATTTCCAGAGAATCCACACGAGCGTGTGGAAATTCCCCACGCCCGTGTTAAAATTCCACAGGCCCGTGCAGAAGATCCATATGGGCATATGGATGCTTGATTCTAGCACTATTTAAGCCGCGATTTAGCCCGATTTTGGAAATCTTTTTCCCTTCTTCTCTTCCACTTTTCTCCATCATTTGGGAAGTCGTCGGCTAGGATTTTGACAAACGCCCCTTGCGTATATCCCGCAAGTGCACAGGTTTATCGAAGTAATAAATCCCACATGAGTGGGTATCGTATCCACAGGGAGTAGGAATTAAAAACACTTAAATTGTTTCTTAACTAAGCGTAAAGTGAATAATAGTTGTGTAACAAGATATAACGTAACAAAAGTAAAAGAGACAAGAAAGAGAGCACACGTAAAAGGGACGTAAGGCAATAGATAAAAATGGGGTACACGAATATTGATCCGCCTAGGACAATCATTTCAAATGCAAAACCCTCTATTATGCTTTCTAACTAATGCATTAACGAGTCTTGGAGATCCTTCAATACATGGTCCCAAATCTAAGGTCAACCATGCCTAACTCTATACATGTCCTGGAGGAGATATTGAATAATCTCTCAACCTCGCACTCGCATAGAATCGCAATATGTTTTAGGGATTCCAAGTGATAAACCCTTTTCATAAATGTAGACCTAACTCTTTGGTCCAGGTGGAAGGTCCCTAGTCACAATTAGGCCCTAGGTGCTAAAATCACTTCAACGCTTCACTCTGTTGCCTCTGCAACTAAACCCCAGCGGATGGTCATCCCTTAGCCCATTCACTCTACTATGATTATAAAGAACTCAAGGAAATGGAGGTAGGATAAATCACATCGGAGGGGAAAGGGGACGCTCCGCTACCTCTCGACTCACCCTCTCAACCCTTTTCCAATCTAGCTTTGTCTAACTCTCGTGGTGTGTCACTAACCCACAAGGGTTACCAATAAGAATCCTAAACCCTAGTGTCACTCTAAGTTTGTATTCACACAATCAAGCATTCAAGATTGGACTCAATTAAAACATCAATTAATGAAAGCATAATGAAAGGTTTAATGAAACAAATACATCCTAGGGTTCACAAATCCAAGTACCCACTAGGGGTTTAGCTCTCCATGGAGCTAGTTACAATCAATGAAATCGAATGTAAAAACAAGTAATCCATAGAAAACCCCCTCGATAATCGTGATGATGGTCTTGTGAAGAAGCCTCTACTCACCCAAGGGTCCCTTTGTCCAGCCTAGGATACACCTCACCGGATCGGTGTTGACGAAAGCTCTCCCACTAACCTTCTTACAAATGGAGCGCGATGTCGGAGCCATAGAACCTCTCCTAATCCCTAGCCAATACTTATCCAAACCCTAGCCGACGCCCTCTCTCAAGTTGGCGAAAAGATGGAGAAAAGAATGTTGAAATCGTGGCTGAAATCGGCCTTAAATAGGGCTGGAATAGGGTATCCACACGGGCCTATGGATGTTCCACACGCCGTTGGAATTTCCACATGGGCGTGTGGAATTTTCCACATGCCCGTGTGGATTCTCTGGAATTTTGATTTTTGGCCGGCTGTGAACAGTAACTGCTACAATAAATTGGTACATTGATTTGCTGCGTTAACTTGCTATAGTACCCCCACCGATAACACTCCCGAATCCACTTTTCATCGAGGCAACATAAACAGGTACACGTTTATGCCATAGATTGCGTCTCTTCTTCAATAAATCGGTTCATTGGTGAAAGATCTTGATATTATTGCACAAGTTGGGATACGCAAATGTGACTACCTTAGAGCCCTCATTGTAATGGCTTGAATAGATGGAGGTTGGCACACATTCACTTATCTTAGAGCCCTAATTGTGTCTTCGTGTTTGTTGCATCGAAGATTTCACCAAAGAGTGCGTTCACGATCTACTTTTGGCTTCTTTTATTAATACTTAGCTTCACAACCCTACATGCGCTAAAGAACACAAATACACATGTATTAACGCTTAAACCTACTAAAAGTAATGCTCATCATAAGGAAAGAACACTTCGCATTCTTATCACACAAGCACTTATCAAACTCACCCACACTTAAGCTTTTGCTTGTCCTCAAGCAAAAATAAAACATTGAAGTATAGAAGAAGGAAATAATGAAAGTGCTCGGCCTTAGGTTCAGCAAAGTATGCAAGGAGAGAATTCTACAAGTAAGGGACATTTCAACACTAAATACAAAAAATCAATGCTCTAGCAAAAAACTTGAATAAAAAAGGAAAACAAACCCGAAATCGTGTAAGTGTGTGTAAACTCACTCAAATCAACCCTAATTATACTCCTCAAAGTTCTAAGTATAAGGGACTTATTTATCTACACAAAGCGACAAAAATTAAAAAGAAGGTAGTGGCTTTACACATCCTCTAAGGTAGTCATTTCCAAAGCGGCCGCTAAGGTGGCTTTCACACTTTCAAGGTGGTAGCTCTTTCTACCAGGGTGGTAGCTTTCACTCATCCTATGAGATAGCTCTTTCTCTCATTAGGTCATAACTAGTATCTGACTTATGAGAGTAGCTTCATACTTCATAGGTGGTAGCTCTTTCCACCCCCAAATGCACAAATAAACACTATATTTTTTCTTTCTTTTCTTTTCCTTTTTCCATTTTTTTCCCAATAGAATAAAGACAAGAAATAAAACTAATTGGTCTCTTTAACATCCAACTTGAGTTTCCAAAAGAGTTTAATGAACGAGTAGTGCAACAAGTTTCAATCGGGGAAAAATTCCTAGAAATTCAAGCAAGAACTAGAGCATGAGAACATTCAATGTTGAAAATTCTCCTAAACTCAAGAATACAATCATTGCACTAAGGTGAACTGCCATTGGCTAGGTGAAAATGTATGTCAATCAAAACTAATATAAAGGACATGTGCAATGTGAACTCCCCACTCCCCCCACACTTAAGATGCACATTGTCCTCAATGTACGCATGTAAGCACAATAAAATTAATACAATTTAAAACACATGTAAGAGTGGGTAATTGAAACAATACTCCCCTCATTCCTAGTGGTGCGTTTAATGGAGCTAAATCCTTGGGAGTGAAGTTCCAATGGTTTGTGAAGCACACACGGCCAAGTGTAAATCACCTTGACTGTGTCCAGGACTAGTTCTTAATTCCCATACTGACAAGACCATCTGCACGCATAGTCAAGGGGGTTTCAGTGAAGCTCAATAAACAAAAACTACTTGAGTATATAAAAATAGAGCAATGAAATACGACTTGAGGCAAAACTAAAAGATAAAATCAGAAGGAAGATCCTTTCTGAGTATACAAGTCCAAAATAAACTACAAAAAATAAAATGCGAAAAATAAGAACAAAGCAAAGTAAAGACGCATCAAGCGTCGTTGTCGTGCTCGAGCTTCACTACTGTTGATGATGATGATGATGCTAGCGCTGCAAAACGAATGAAGATTGGGCGAAGAAAAGAGGAAGAAGAAGCTTACCGACGAAATGAGAATGAAAGACTAGAAAACGGCCTGAAAACTGGAGTGAAAACCCTCTAAATCGACGGTGCGAAATCGGGAGAGTGCAAGGATGTGTTCTCTAAATGTTTTAAAGTGAAAGGATGAAGAAACTCAAATAAGTTTTAAAGAAAAACCGGTGTTCTGTACATCCATATGAGCGTGTGAAAATTACCCACGCCCGTGTGCCCGACCCACAGGGGCATCCCCATGCCCCTGTGCCTTCTCTGTCTGACAGAGAAAATTCTCTAAGTATTTCACACGCCCGTGTGGAAATTACACACGGGCGTGGATCCTTATTGGGCAATTGACAGGGGCAGATGCACGCCCCTATGTCGTCTCATGATGTAGGAGAAATTCTCTATAGAGAACCACACGAGAGTGCGGAAATTACCCACGCACGTGCGTTTGTTGAACAGAATCATCCACAGGGTCGAGTCCACGCCCCTGTGTCTTCTCAAGAAAAATCTCTAAGTCTTTACAGGGAAACACACGCCCTGTACGAAAATTCCACACGAGCGTAGACCATCACAAGGTCGCTCACAGGGGCTAGTCGATGCCCTTGTGCCGTCTCTGGATGAGCTCTGAATGAAAAACGCATGCCCGTGTGAAAATTTGACATGGGCGTGTGTTTACTCTGGATACTTAGAAAACTTTGCAGGCTCTGCAAAAAATTCCTGAACACAGATATACACTTAGAGCCTGCCTAACAATGTAATTTTAACCAAAGAAAACACGAAAAACACGCTCAAACGACCAAGATTCTTCGCCACACACAATTAGGCACATGATAACATCACAATGTCCACAAGAAAATCACAGCAAAAGCATCTAAGAATCAAGACACCAACACTTAAAGCCTTATTCATACAAATACTAACTAAAAACTAGAAAAACATTAAAAACTTGGGTTGCCTCCCAAGAAGCGCTTGGTTTATGTCACTTACCTTGACGTACCTCTTCCTTACCTTATGGATTCTTGAAAAGAGTATGTTCCTCCCGACTAGACATTGCAAAGCTACTTCTTTTAAACCAAAAATCTACCTGCCGGGTTGGAATATTTGTTGGAGAGTCCAACTATCTTACCTTTGGCCTCCAAGGAAACAATTTGGGTTGGGAATTGTCCAAGCTTAGCACAGGTGGGTCATTATAATGGCTTCAATCTCCTACCCACATCTTCTTCCAAACCCAAAATTTTTTTCTTGCAATTTATGAGTTGATCAATCCCAAAGAGAGATGCTTGTTCCATTACCTTAGGCTTTGCTTCTTCTTCCATTTCAACTTGAAAGCAATATGTCTTCACCAAGACTTTTTGCATCATTCCTTGCTCACAAGCACACTGTCCATTAAAGCAATCCCCATTTCAGAAGAAAGGTTCTTCTTGCATCCTCTCACTTTCTACAACATCATACCCATTCTGTCCTACTTCTTCATTGTCATTCACTACCACATTATTTCTATAAGGAACTTGAATTTCTTGCTCAAATACTTGTTGTTCCTTAGAGAGTGTGTCAAGTATCCCTCCTAATTGATGCTCGAGGTTTTTAAAGGAGGCTTCATGACATCTAAATGTGGTCTCAATATTTTGGACACGGACATCGGTCGCTTCAATAAAATTAGCTAATACTTTTTGCAACTGAAGCGCATCCTCTCCAAGTAGCTCACCCTTTTGACATTCACCTTGAGGTGCTTCCCAATGTTGTCCATCATTATTCCATAATGGGTTTGGGTAGCCTACTTCAATTGGATGATATGTGCTGTAACATGGATTGCTCTGTTGTTGTGAAGTAACAATTCTATCAACTTTTTACCTCAGAGCTTCAACTTGAGAATATAGAGCAATGAGCGAATCAATCATCATTTAAGCTCCTTGTAAGAAAGAGTAAGAGATGACAAAAGAAAACAAATGAGAATGATGGAAGAATAAGAAAGTGTGAAATAGAATGAATGATAAATAGCTAAAATAGCAAAGTACAAAGTGTCTCTAAACGCCTATTCCCCAGCAACGGTGCCAAAAACTTGACAAATGCCTCTTGCGTATGTCCCTCAAGTGCACGGGCTTGTCAAAGTAATAAATCCCAGATCAGTGGGTATCGTATCCACAGGGAGTAAGAAACAAAAAAACTTGAATTGTTTCTTAACTAAGCGTCAAGTGAATAATAGTTGTGTGACAAGATATAACGTAACAAAAGTAAAAGAGACAAGAAAGAGAGCACACGTAAAGGGGAGGTAAGACAATCGATAAAAATGGGGTACCCAGATAATGTTCTGCCTAGGACAATCGTTTCAAGTGCAAAACCCTCTATTATGCTTTCTAACTAATGCATTAACAAGTCGTGGAGATCCTTCAATACATGGTCCCAAATCTAAGGTCAACCATGCGTAACTCTATACATGTTCCGGAGGAGAAATTGAACAATCTCTCAACCTCGCACTCGCATAGAATCGCAATGAGTTTTAGGGATTCCAAGTGAGAAATCCTTTTCCTAAATGTAAACCTAACCCTTTGTTCCAGGTGGAAGGTTCCTAGTCATAATTAAGCCCTAGGTGCTAAAATCACTATAACGCTTCACTCCATTGCCTCTGCAACTAAGCCTCAGCGGAAGGTCATCCCTTAGTCCATTCACTCTACTATTACCACAAAGAACTCAAGGAAATGGAGGTAGGATAAATCACATCGGAGAGGAAAGGGGACGCTCCGCTACCTCTCGACTCAGCCTCTCAACCTTCTTCAATCTAGCTTTGTCTAACTCTCGTGGTGCGTCACTCACTCACAAGGGTTTACCAATAAGAATCCTCAATCCTAGTGTCACTCTAAGGGAGTATTCACACAATCAAGCATTCAAGATTAGATCTCAATTAAAACATCAATTAATCAAAGCATAATAAAAAGTTTAATGAAACAAATACATCCTAAGGTTCACAAATCCTAGTACCCACTAGGGGGTTTAGCTCTTCATGAAGCTAGTTACAATCAATGAAATCGAATGTAAAAACAAGTAATCTATTTAAAACCCCCTCGATAATCATGATGACGGTCTTATGGAGAAGAATTTACTCGTCCAAGGGTCCCTTTGTTCGGCCTAGGATACACCTCGCTGGATCGGTGTTGACGAAAACTCTCCCACTAACCTTCTTCCAAATAGAGCGCGATGTCAGAGCCATAGAACCTTTCCCAATCCCTAGCCAATACCTCACCAAACCGTAGCCGACGCCCCCTCTCAAGTTGGGAAAAGATGGAGAAAAGAATGCTGAAATTGAGGCTGAAATCAGCCTTAAATAGTGCTGGAATCTGGCATCCACACGGGCCTGTGGATGTTCTACACGCCCTTGGAATTTCCACACAGACGTGTGGATTCTCTAGAATTCTAATTTTTGGCGGCTGCAAACAGTAACTTCTACAGTAAATTGGTTCAATAATTTACTACAATAACTTGCTACAGACCCCCCGCCAAAAACACTCCCGAATCCACTTTTCATCGAGGCAATATAAACGGGCACACGTTTATGCCATAGATTGCGTCGCTTCTTTCAATAAACAGGTTCATTTAGTGAAGATCTTGCTATCATTACACAAGTTTTGATACGCAAATGTGACTGCCTTCGTGCCCCTCTAACTCATTGTAATGGCTTGAATACATGGAGGTTGGCACACATTCACATATCTTAGAGCCTTACTTGTGTCTTTGCATTTGTTGTTTCAAAGATTCCACCAAATAGTATGTTCATGATCTACTTTTGGCTTCTTATATTAATACTTAGCTTCACAACCCTACATGCACAAAAGAACACAAATACACATGTATTAACGCTTAAACTTTCTAAAAGTAATGCTCATCATAAGGAAAGAACACTTTGCATTCTTATCACACAAGCACTTATTAGGTTTGGAGAGGCTTTTGGCAAATCTAAGGAGTGGTTTAAGGAATTCGACACAGCGATTCGCTTGGAAGAAGGTTATTGGGGGAGCTTTCATGAGCATAGATCCGGCGAGGTATACCTTATAAGTGCTTGTGCGATAAGAATGTGATGCGTTCTTTCCTTATGATGAGCATTACTTTTGTCAGGTTTTAGCGCTAATACGTGTGTATTTATGTACTTTTATGCAGATTGGGTTGTGAGGCCGATTATTTACGAAAGAAGCCATTGTAGATCGTTTTACGCATTATTTGGAGGAGATCTTGAGATGGCTCAAACACGGAGACATGAGTCGGGTTTAGAATGATAGAATGTATGCCAACCTCCTTATATTCGAGCTAAGGCAATGATTCGGAGGGGCACGAAGGTAGTTACATCCTAGTATTTCGGCTTGTGCATATTTAGTAAGATCTCCACTAACGTGATCATTTATTGAAGAACCAAGATGATCTACGACGTTAATGTGTGCCCGTTTACGTTACCTCGATGAAAGCATGGATTCGGGAGTATTTCGGGCTATTACTATTCACAGCCAGCCAAAGAAGGAGCAAAATAGAGGAGCCACACGGGCGTGTGGAAAATTCACACGCCCGTGCGTTAATTCCACAGGCCCGTGTGGAATATCCACAAGGGTGGGTGAAATCCCGATTCCAGCCCTATTTAAGGCCGATTTCAACCTCAATTTCATCATTCTTTTCTCCATCTTTTCCCCAACTTGAGAGAGGACTGCGGCTAGGGTTTTGAGAGGTATTGGCTAGGGATTTGGAGAGGTTCTACGGCTCTGACATCATCATCTCTTTGGAAGAAAGTTGGTAAGGGAGCCTCCGTCGGATTGATTCGGCGAGGCGTATCTTATACCGGATAAGGGGATCTTGCGACGAGTAGAGGACTCTTCACAAGACCATCGCCATGACTATCGAGGGGGTTTTCCTATGGATTTCTTTCTTTTACATTTGATTTTATTATTGTTTGTATTGTGTTCCATGGAGAGCTAAACCCCCTAGTGGGTACTTGGGTATTTGTGAACCCTAGGATGTATTAGTTTCATTGAATCTTTTTATTATGCTTTCAATTAATTTATGTTATTGTGAGTTCCAATCTTGAATGTTTGATTGTTTGAATACTCCCTTAGAGTGAAACTAGGGTTGAGAGTTCATGTGGTAACCCTTGTGAGTGAGTGACACACCACGAGAGTTAGACAAAGCTTGATTGGAGAGGGTTGAGAGGGTGAGTAGAGAGGTACAGGAGCATCCCCTTTCCCCTCCGGTGTGATAGATTCTACCTCCGTTCCTCGAGTTCTTTGCAGCCATAATAGAGTGAATGAGCTAAGGGATGACCCTCCGCTGGGGCTTAGTTGCGAGTGCAACGGAGTGAAGCATTGAAGGTGATTTTAGCATCTAGGGCTTAATTGTGGTTAGGGACCTTTCTTCTGGACCAAGGGTTAGGTCTACAATTAGGAAGAGATTTATCACTTGGTATCCCTAGAGCTTAATGCAATTCTTCTTACGAGTGCGAGATTGAGAGGTTGTTCAACTTCTCCTCCGGGACATGTAGAGGATTAGGCTCGGTTAACCCTAGATTCGGGGCCATGCATTAAAGGATGTCCCTGAGTCACCATTGCATTAGTTAGGAAGCATAATAGAGATTTCTTGCACTTGAAATGATTTTCCTAGGCGGATCAATACCCGGGTACCCCATCTTTATCGAGTGCCTTACCTTCTACTTTACTTTTGCTCTCTTTCGGGTTGTTTTACTTTTGAGAATTGAATTTTATCACACTTATCACTATTCATCTTTCATATAGTTAAGAAGCGAATTAAGTATTTTTATTCCCTTTTCCCTGTGGATACGATACCGCACTCACCTGGGATTTATTACTTCAAAAACTCCGTGCTCTTACGGGGAGTCTTGTCAAGTTTTTGGCGCCGTTGCCGGGAAAAGGCGTTTAGAGATACGTTGCACTTTTGTTTCCTTAGCTATTCCTTTATCCATTCTATTTCACTTTTTTTTTCTATCATCGTTCTAATTTGTTCTCCCTTTCATTGATTTCAGAAGGATGATTTACATACCCGAATTAATCGACACCATCACCGGAATGGTTGAAAGTGTAGAGGAGAAAATTCAAACATTTGCAGTACCGGACATACCGTGTTACTTTTTGCAAGAGCCGGATACCATTCAACATGTCGTGGAAGAATCAGTTGAAGAGTACTTCTCCAGAATTTGGAAGCAGGACTATGAATTAAATAGTGTGTTGGATCAGTTTGAGAGGTCCGCATTGGCATCATCGAGTGATCATTTAGAAGAAAGTTTGGAAGTAGTTCTCGATCAGTTCGACTCATTTTATCACGAACGAAGGAAGAAACTTTTCTCAGTAGGGGTGTCATTCTCAGTAGGGGAGACTTGTGGTTTGAATACAGCGACAGTTGTTGATTACCATACAGAAATACATCACAGTTGGGAGATGGGAAGAATGAAGTTGAGCAGGAAACGAACGAGTTTGAGGAAATTGACAGGTTGAAGAAGAGTAGGTTACGTCCGTCAATTGATGAACCGCCAACCTTAGAGCTCAAGACCTTACCAGCACACTTGAATTATGCTTTCTTAATGGATGATTCTAAACTTCCGGTGATTATAGCTTTGAATTTGTCGGTGGAGCAAAAGGACAAGCTTGTTAGTATGCTAAAAAAGCATAAGTCGGTGATTGCATGGAAGATTTCAGATATCAAGGGCATAAATCTGTCCTTTTGCACCCATAAAATCTTAATGGAAGATGAGTACAAGTCTGTAATCCAACCACAGCGAAGACTAAATCCAAACATGAAGGAAGTTGTCAAGGCAAAAGTAATGAAGCTACTAGATGCAGGAATTATTTATCCCATATCCAATAGTGCATGGGTGAGTCCAACTCAAGTGGTTCCGAAAAAAAGGAGGCATGATGGTGTTAATCAATGAAAAGAATGAGTTGATTCCGACCAGGACAGTTACAAGATGGCGAGTCTGCATTGATTATAGAAAACTAAATGACGCCACTCGCAAAGATCATTTTCCGCTGCTATTTATAGATCAAATGCTAGAGTGTTTAGCAGGGCATCAATTTTATTGTTTCCTTGATGGTATGTCAGGATATTTTCAAATCCCTATAGCTCCAGAAGATCAGGAAAAGACCACTTTTACTTGCCCTTATGGTACTTTTGCTTTCCGAAGAATGTCCTTTTTTGTTGTGCAATGCACCAGCCACATTCCAACGTTGTATGACAGCCATTTTTGATGATTTGCTGGAGGACATTATGGAGGTATTTATGGATGATTTTTCAGTATTTGGAAACTCTTTCGACAGTTGTTTGAAAAATTTAGAGAAAGTTCTAGTGAGATGTGAAGAAATGAACCTCGTCCACAATTGGGAGAAGTGTCATTTCATGGTTCAAGAAGGCATTGTCCTTGGACATAAGATTTCAAAAGTGGGGATGGAGGTGGACAAGGCAAAGATTGAGGTAATCGAGAAGCTTCCTCCACCTTCAAATGTAAAGGGGGTTCGCAGCTTCTTGGGGCATGCAGGGTTTTACAGAAGGTTTTTCAAGGACTTCTCGCAGATCACACAACCATTGACTAGCCTCCTAGAAAAAGATGCTCCTTTCAACTTTCGGGATGATTGTTTAAGTGCATTTAAGTTGTTGAAAGAAATATTAGTGCAAGCACCAATTCTGACAATACCGTATTGGAATGAACCCTTTGAGCTCATGTGTGATGCAAGTGATTACGCTATAGGAGCGGTTTTAGGACAGAGGAAGGACAAGCAATTCCGTCCAATCTACTATGCTAACAAGACCCTCACAAGCGCACAGGAGAACTATACAACTACCGAAAAGGAATTATTAGCAGTGGTATTTGCTTTTGATAAGTTTAGGCCATATCTCATTTTATCAAGGGTGACAATATTTACAGATCATTCAGCACTCCGTTATCTCATGAATAAAGTTGACGCAAAGCCAAGGTTGATTCGGTGGATTTAATTGTTATAGGAGTTCGATATGGAAATAAAAGACAAGAGGGGAACTGAAAATGTGGTTGCAGATCACCTCTCAAGATTAGAAGGGTGTGAGGGGCAAGAACTGGCGAGCAAGGAGATCAACGATTTTTTCCCTGAAGAATATTTGTATGCGATACAGGAGTCAGAATCAGAGGGTACTTCATGGTTCGCAGATTTTGCAAACTATTTGTCAGGGAAGGTAATGACGCAAGGTCTTAGTTTCCAGCAGAGGAAAAAGTTTTTCAGTGATTTAAAGAACTACTATGGGATGATCCTTACTTGTTCCGTATTTGCGCCGACCATGTGGTTCGATGATGTGTATCTAGAGAGGAAGGTTGGAACCTTATTGCACATTGTCATTCGGGTCCCGTTGGGGGCATTATGCTTCGAGCAGGACTGGTGAAAAAGTTCTTGCCACCTGATTCTATTGGCCAACTTTATTCCAGGATACTCATCAGTTTATTCCAGGATACTCATCAGTTTGTGAGGTGTTCGATGTGTGGGGTATTGATTTCATGGGACCATTCCCGAGGTCTAATGGAAATCAACACATCTTAGTGGCAGTTGATTATGTCTCTAAATGGGTAGAAGCTCAAGCCCTTCCAACCAATGATGCTAGAACAGTGGTGAAATTTCTGAAGAAGTTGTTTGCTCGGTTTGGAACTCCAAGAATTATCATAAGCGATCGAGGAACTCACTTCTGCAACAGTTAACTTGCTAAAGTTTTGAAGCGCTATGGGGTGCATCATCGTCTTGCTACCCCTTATCACCCACAAATGAGTGGTCAAGTAGAAGTCACAAACAGAGAACTTAAGAGGATTTTAACCAAATTTGTGGAACAAGGTAAGCGGGATTGGTCGGAAAAGTTAGACGACACACTTTGGGTTCATCGAACAGCATACAAGACACCAATAAGGACCACTCCCTATAATCTGGTTTATGGAAAGTGTTGTCACTTGCTTGTGGAGTTGGAGCATAAGGTGTATTGGGCAATCAAGGCCATGAATCTTGACTTGCACAAGTCGGGGGAATAGAGAATGCTACATCTTAATGAGCTGGATGAGTGGAGGATGAAAGCATATGAGAATGCAAGGATTTATAAGGAAAGAATTCGAAAATAGCATGACAAGCATATTAAAAATCTAAAGGAGTTCAAGGTGGGAGATCAGGTGTTGCTATTCAATTCTCGTCTACGTTTATTTCCGGGGAAGCTTAAGTCCAGATGGTTTGGCCCTTACACGGTGACCGAAATTTCACCTCATGGGGCTGTAGAGATTACCCATCCGGAGAAGGGTACGCTTAAGGTAAACGGACACAGGCTGAAACCATACCATGGAGGAGAGGTTAGTAATGCCAACAAAGAAGTATTCTTCCTTCATGAGCCCCTGTGAGGTAAGATGAGGTACGTCAAGCTTAGTCACGTTAAACAAGCGCTTCTTAGGAGGCAACCCAAGTGTTTATTGTTTTTCCCAGTCATAGTTTAGTTTTGCATGAATAATTTGTTAAGTGTTGGTGTCTTCCTGTTTAGATGCTTGTGTTGTTTTAATTTTGGTGGATTTTTGTGTCATCATGTGTTTTCATGTGGATTTGGCGAAGATTTATTCGCTTGAGCTTGTTTCTATTGTTTTTCGCTGGTAGTTGTTACATAAAAGAGCAGGCTTTGAATGTTTAAACATGTTCAGAAAATTTCTGCAGAGCCTGTAGAGTTGTTCAAGTCATCCAGAGAAAATGCACGGGTGTGGGGAATTTTCGCACGCCCGTGGGGTTGTATTGCGAGATCATCCAGAGAAGGCACAGGGGCATGGACTTGCCCCTATGAGCGACCTTGCGATTACTACACGGCCGTGTAGAAATTACCGCACTGCCGTGTGATGTTCTGCAGAAACCTGGGAATTTTTCCCGAGAGCACACAGGGGCATGGACTCGCCCATGTGGGCAACCTTGTGACCAACGCACGGGCTTGGTTATTTTCCGCACGCCCATGTGGATTTCTGCAGACGATCCCATCTCCATCCCGAGAGCGAACAGGGGCGAGCGAATGCCCCTGTGTGTTGGGCCTGTGATTGTCCACAGCCGTGCGGAATTTTCGTACGGACATGCGAAACACTTAATGATTTTCTCTCGATGGACGAGAGCGACGAGGGCGTCACGGCGCCCAGTGGGTCGGGAGCATCGGCGTGGATAAATTCCACACGCCCGTGCGGTTGCGTTCAAAGTGGGTGAATGTTTTCCCGAGAGCACACAGGGGTGTGCGTCCACCCCTGCGAGTCTCTCATGCAAAGGCACATGGGCGTGCATACCTTTGGCACGCCGTGTGGATGTGAAGGCCTCATAAAGCTGCACCTCTCGTTATAAGCCTCTCTCATTACCACACTTCCAACTGATTAGAGAACATTCCCCAGCCCTTCTCCCGACCTCCCAGCAGTGATTTTTCGTTGATAACTTGAGTTTCACGCCGATTTCAGAGATTTTTTTGGTTTAACTCATCGGTAAAACTCCTGTTTCATCTTGAGGATGCCCTTATTTTGTTTCTACTCGATTTTATTCGATTAAACTAGAAAATGTGCCTCAGTTCCAGGCTAAAATGATCTTTGATATGTTCTCATGAGCTTTGGAAGTGAGAGGGAGACGCACTCACAGCTTTTGGAAAAGGGGCCGTGCGGTTTTTAACGCCCCGTGAATCCACATGGACATGTGGATTTTCCACACGACCGTGTGAATTCCTGCAGAATTATATTTTGGTCAAAACTAATTAAGCTCTTTTCCAAAACATGCAGGTATGGCCCCAGATCAAAGAAGGCAGTGGGTAAGCATCCTAAGGAGCCTACTCCAGAACTGGAAAGCATAGAATTCACACTTCCCGAACATAAAAATCGATTTGAGTAACTAACGAACCTTAAATTTGGTCAAACACGGATCCCGGACATGAGCTCAATGAAGGAGGTACAATTAGCGGATGACATGGCCGATGAGGTTGAGGAATTACTATCAGTGGGTGGTTGGCGTAAGCTTTTGAGTATTCGTGATCCCGCTATTCTCCCACTCACATTGGAGGTGCTCGCTTCATTTGAGTTTGACCGCTCGTATGCTGATTTCGAAAGTGTCAGTACCATTCAGTTCAGAGCCTTTGGGCAGCATCATAATATGAGCCTCACACAGGTTTCTCTTAGACAGGGGTTATATGATGAGGAGTTCATTAGAACAGAAGAGTATGATGAGATGTCGACTAACTATTGTGGAAACTTAACCCCTAAGAAGGCTTACCGAATACTATGTGGACGGGGAACGATACGAGCCAGGAGTGTCCAAGGCCACGTGTCTTTCTAGACCTAGTTACAGATACTTTCACGCCATCTTGAGTAGATCAGTGAATGGTCGCAGCGACAGCATGAGAGTCCTTAGCAAACAGGAACTTTTATACTTATACTCCATGTTGCGAAATGAGCCGATTCATCTGGGACACATTATAGCGGAGTATTTGAGGCATCAGGGACATTACCTCAGGCTTGGTATCATTCTTGGGATGGGTCTATGAGATACGATTAGAGGTGATGAGAAAATGATAATTCCAGCACCCCTCGGTTTGGAAACAATGAGGCTTATGGGTATGATCAAGAGACATCCAAAGGGTGTTTTTGTGCTGAATATACCAACTAGGTCCGAGGAAAGCCGCAACCAAAGGGTCTCAACCAACTTTAGCGTCACAACAAGAGAGAGACCAGATAAAGGAGGTCCCTCCAGCACAGGACCCACCACCAGTGCGCATGTTTTCGCCATCTAGGGCTTATGATCGTTTTGAGAGGCTCGAGAATGCTGTGGGGGTGATACGGACAGAGATCGCTGAGCCACGAGCGGAGATAGCAGAGGTGCACGCGACGCAGGCCGCACAGTTCATAGAGTTCATGGCGCGTTTTGACATTTTACAGCAGATCCTTTAGAGAGATGTTGTTGCACCTTTTGTACTGCGACCGCGTATCTCCCAGACGCCCCCTGCATCACCATCATTGTACCCACCAGCACCTTCTGATCCAGCACCAGTAGTAGAGGAGCCAGAGCATGGCACCGACACTTGACTTACTTTTATTTCTACTTGCATTTTAGTTTGGACATGTTATCCTCAGAAAGGACTTTCCTTCTGAGCTTATTTTTCATTTTGTTGTCTTGAGTTGTATTTCTTGCTCTATCTTATATATACTCGAGTTTATTTTTTTGTTTTTTTAATTGAGCTCTACTGAACCCCCTCGTGTATGCGTGCAGATGGTCTTGTCATCATGGGAATTGAGAACTTGTCATAGACACGGCCAAGGTGCTTCGGCACTTGGCCGTGTGTGTCTCACAACCCGTTGGAACATCACCCCCAAGGATTTAACTCCATCAAATTCAACACTAGGAGTCAGGTGAATATTGTTTTGATTGCTTCTCCCATATTTATTCTTGATTGATATACATTATAAGTGAGCTTGCATGTGTACATTGAGGTCAATGTACAACTTAAGTGTGTGTATGGGAGGGGGGGAGTTTCATAGTGCACATATTTTTTACACTATTTTGATTGATATATATGCTCACATAGCCAATGGCGGTTCACCTTAGTTGCAATGACGGTATTCTTGAGTTTAGGAGAATTTTTAACATTGAATGTTCTCATGCTCTAGTTCTTGCTTGAATTTTTAGGAATTTTTGCTCGAATAACTTTTTTTGCACTTCTCACTCTTTAAACTCTTCTGAAAACTCAAGTCTAAGGTTAAAGGGACCAGTTTTAGTTTTGTTTCTTGTGTTTCTTTATTATTAAAAAAAATGGAAAATGGAAAAGAAAGAAAGAACAAAGTGTTTTTATCGTTTAATTGTGCTTGATTGGTGGAAAGAGCTACCACCCATGATGTATGAAGCTACTCTCATAAGTCAGATTCTAGCTATGCCCTATTCAGAGAAAGAGCTATCTCATGGGATGTGTGAAAGCTACCACCCCGGTAGAAAGAGCTACCACCTCGAAAGTGTGAAAGCCACCTTAGCGGCCGCTTTGGAAAGGGCTACCTTAGAGGATGTGTGAAGCTACTACCCTTTTTTGAAATTTTTGGTACTTCTTGTAGATAAATAAGTCCCTTATACCTAGAACTGTGAGGAGTATACTTTGGGTTGACTTGAGTGAGTTCACACACTTACACGATTTCGGGTTTGTTGTTCTTTTTAATTCATGTTTTTAGCTAGAGCATTAATTCTTTCGTATTTAGTGTTGAAAACTTCCTTTACTATTAGAATGCTTTCTTTGCATGCTTTGGTGAACCTAAGGCCAAGCACTTCCAATAGTCCCTTCATCTATGCATATAATGTCTTAACTTTTGCTTGAGGACAAGCAAAAGCTTAAGTGTGGGGGAGTTTGATAAGTGCTTGTGAGATAAGAATACGAAGCGTTCTTTCCTTATGATGAGCAATACTTTTGTCAGGTTTTAGCGCTAATACGTGTGTATTTATGTACTTTTATGCAGGTTGGGTTGTGAGGCCGATTATTTGTGAAAGAAGCCATTGTAGATCGTTTTACGCATTATTTGGAGGAGATCTTGAGAAGGCTCAAACGCGGAGCCATGAGTCAGGTTTAGAATGATAGAATGTATGCCAACCTCCTTGTATTCGAGCTAAGGCAATGACTTTGGAGGGGCACGAAGGCAGTTACATTCTAGTATTCTAGCTTGTGCATATTTAGCAAGATCTCCACCAACGTGACTGTTTATTGAAGAACCAAGACGATCTACGACGTGAACGTGTGTCCGTTTACGTTACCTCGATGAAAGCATGGTTTCAGGAGTATTTCGGGGCCGGTACTATAGCAGGGTAATGTAGCAAATTATTGTACTGTTCATAGTCCGGCCGAAGAAGGAGCAAAACAGAGGAGCCACACGGACGTGTGGAAATTCCACACGCCCGTGCGTTAATTCCACAGGCCCGTGTCGAATATCCACAAGGGTGGGTGAAATCCCGATTCCAGCCCTATTTAAGGCCGATTTCAACCTCAATTTCATCATTCTTTTTCTCCATCTTTTTCTCCCAACTTGAGAGAGGGACTGCTGGCTAGGGTTTTGAGAGGTATTGGCTAGGGATTGGGAGAGGTTCTACGGCTCTGACATCATCATCTCTTTGGAAGAAAGTTGGTAAGGGAGCCTCCGTCGGATTGATTCGGCGAGGCGTATCTTATACTCGGATAAGGGGATCTCTGCGACAAGTAGAGGACTCTTCACAAGACCATCGCCACTGACTATCGAGGGGGTTTTTCCTATGGATTTCTTTCTTTTTACATTTGATTTTATTATCGCTTTGTATTGTGCTTTCCATGGAGAGCTAAACCCCCTAGTGGGTACTTGGGTATTTGTGAACCCTAGGATGCATTAGTTTCATTGAATCTTTTTATTATACTTTCAATTAATTGATGTTATTGTGAGTTCCAATCTTGAATGTTTGATTTTTTGAATACTCCCTTAGAGTGAAACTAGGGTTGAGAGTTCATGTGGTAACCCTTGTGAGTGAGTGACACACCACGAGAGTTAGACAAAGCTTGATTGGAGAGGGTTGAGAGGGTGAGTCGAGAGTGCAGGGAGCATCCCCTTTTCCTCCGGTGTGATAGATTCTACCTCCGTTCCTCGAGTTCTTTGCGACCATAATAGAGCGAATGAGCTAAGGGATGACACTCACTGGGGCTTAGTTGCGAGTGCAACGAAGTGAAGCGTTGAAAGTGATTTTAGCATCTAGGGCTTAATTGTGGTTAGGGACCTTTCTTCTGGACCAAGGGTTAGGTCTACAATTATGAAGAGATTTATCACTTGGTATCCCTAGAGCTTAATGCAATCCTTCTTGCGAGGGCGAGGTTGAGAGGTTGTTCAACTTCTCCTCCGAAACATGTAGAGGATTAGGTTTGGTTAACCTTAGATTCGGGGCCATGCATTAAAGGATGTCCCTGACTCAGCATTGCATTAGTTAGGAAGCATAATAGAGTTTCTTGCACTTGAAATGATTTTCCCTAGGCGGATCAATACCGGGTACCTCAATCTTTATCGAGTGCCTTACCTTCTACTTTACTTTTTGCTCTTTTCGGGTTGTTTTACTTTTTGAGAATTGAATCTTATCACACTTATCACTATTCATCTTTCATATAGTTAAGTAGCGAATTAAGTATTTTTATTCCCTTTTCCCTGTGGATACGATACCGCACTCACCTGGGATTTATTACTTCAAAAGCTCTGTGCTCTTACGGGGAGCCTTGTCAGTACCCTAGGCCAGACAAGGGGACTGCCTACTCCATGACAAGGTCCCCTTGCATATATCCCGCAAGTGCACGGGTTTGTCGAAGTAATAATCCCGGGTGAGCGTGGTCGAATCCACAGGGAGTAGGGAGTAAAGACACTTAATTAGATTCTTAGCTATGTGGAGTATCAACAATGATAAGTGTGGTAATGATTCAATTCTCAGAAATTAAAAGCAACAAGTAAGAAAGCAAAAGTAAGGAGGAGGCAAGGCAATCGATAAAGATGGGGTACTCGAATGATGCTTCACCTAGGATAATCGCTTCAAGTGCAAGAACTCTCTATTATGCTTCCTAATCAATGCAATGGTGAGTCGTGGAAATCCTTGCATACATAGTCCCAAATCTAAGGTCAACTATGCCTAACTCTATACATGTCCCGGAGGAGAAATCGAACAATCTCAACACCTCGCACTCGCATAGAATTGCAATGAGCTCTAGGGATTCCAAGTGATAAATCTCTTCCTAGATTTAGACCTAACCCTTTGGTCCAGTGGAAGATCCCTAGCCACAATTAAGCCCCTAGATACTAAGATCACCTCAACGCTTCACTCCCATTGCACGCGCAACTAGGGCCCCCTGCTGGAGGTTCATCCCTTAGACCATTCACTCTATTATGGCCGCAAAGAACTCGAGGAACGGAGGTAGAATCTATCACGTCGTAGGGGAAAGGGGACGCCTCCCTGCACTCCTCGACTCATCCCTCTCAACCCTCTCCAACCTTGCTTTTGTCTAACGCCGTGGTGTGTCACCACTCACAAGGTTACCAACAAGAACTCTCAACCCTAGTGTCACTCTAGGGGAAATGTTCATACAATCACGGATTCAAGGGTTGGAACTCACAATAAACATCAATTTATTGAAAGCATAATAAAGAAGTTCAATGAAGCGAATACATCCTAGGGATCACAATCACCCAAGTACCCACTAGGGGTTTAGCTCTCCATGGAGCTAAGTACAATCAAAGAAATCGAATGTAAAATCAATGAATCCATAAAGAAACCCCCTCGATGGTCGTGTCAATGGTCTTGTGGAAAGTCCTCTACTCGTCGTACAAGGATTCCTTCGTCCCGAGATAGGATACGCCCGATCGAAGCTCTCTACCAACCTTCTTCCTAATGGAATCACGATGTCGAGCCAGAGAACCTCTCCAAAACCTTGGCCAATACCCCTCGAAAACCCCTAGCCAAGCCCTCTCGCAAGTTGGGGGAAAAAGATGGAGAAAAACAATACCAAAAATCGTGGGTGAATCGGTTTTAAATAGGGTCTGAATCGAGCGACTCCACGGGCGTGTCACGGTACACGCGACCCGTCAGATTTTCCACACGGGCAGTGGAATTTCCACACGCCCTGTGTATTCTCTGCTTCTCCGGTTTCTCGGCCGGCGTGAACAAAGGTCTGCTACGGTGTTGCTACGCTCTCGTCTCGAATAACTTCCCAATTCCATACTTCCATCGGGTAACACAAACGGGCACACGCTCACGCCGTGAATCACTTGCTTCTTTAATGATATATATGTTGGTGGAGCTCCCTGCTCTTATATGCATAAGACGGAATGTTCGAGTGTAACCGCCTTTTGTGCCCCTCCAAATGGATGTACTCACTCGAATGCGAGGAGGTTGGCATGACACTCTAGCATCTCACACCGTCCTATGTCTTCGCCTTTGAACCTTAGCAAGATCTCCTCCAAAATAGGTGCATTATGATCCACATTGTCCTATTTCCTTCATACTCAGCCTCACAACCATACCTGTATAAAAGTAACATAAAAACACACATATTAATGTAAAAACCTGAGAAAAGTAATGCTCAACATAAGGAAAGAGTGCTTTCGCATTCATATCACACAAGCATTTATCACTCCACAATACCATCGACACGACTACCGAGGCAGTTTTCTTATAGAACACTTGTTTTTACTTTCGATTTCATTATTGTTAGTATTGTGTTCCATGAACAGCTAAATCCCCTAGTGGGCACTTGGATTTTGTAAACCCTAGGATGCTATTATTTTATTGATCTTTTATTATGCTTTCCTTAATTGATGTTTCAATTGTGTTCCAATCTTTAGTGCTTGTGGAATGATTTCTCCCCTAGAGTGCCACTAGGGTTGAGAGTTCATCGTGGTTACCATTATAGATGAGTGACACACAATGAGGGTCAGACATTGCTTGATTGGAGAGGGTTGAGAGGGTGAGTCGAGAGGTAGTGGAGCGTCCCCTTTCCCCTCTTGTGTGATTTATCCTACATCCATTTTCCTTGAGTTCTTTGCGGTCATAATAGAGTGAAGTTCTAGAGGATGAACTTCGCTGGGGCTTAGTCGCATGAGCAACAGAGTGAAGCGTTGGAGTGGCTCTAGTGTCTGGGGCTTGATGTGACTAGGGGCCTTTTGCCTGGACCAAAGGGTTAGGTCTATACATAGGAAGAGGGTTTATCACTTGGATTCCCTATAACTCCATGCAACTTTACATAGTGTGAGGTGTTTGGACTGAGCGATTTCTTCGCCGGGACATAGTGTAGAGTTAGTCACGGTTGACCTTACATTTGGGACAATGTGCTTAAGGATTTCCATGACTCATTGAGCATTGATTAGGAAGTATAATAGTTGGTCTTGCACTTGAAACGTTAATCCTAGGGGGAGCGTTGCCCGAGTACCCACTTCTATCGATTGCCTTACCTCTCACTTACTTTTACCTCTCATTCTTGTTTCTTTTTATCTTTGTTTTCTTATATTTTATCAACACTATCGTTGTTCACTTTCATGTGGTTAAGTAGCAATTTAAGTATTTTTACTCAATATTCCCTGTGGATGCGATACCCTGCTCACCTGGGATTTATTACTCAACAAACCCGTGCACTTATGGGGCATACGCAAGGGGCGTTGTCATCAATTCAGAAGAAAAGGCACTTGCTATAAAAGAAGAGCCAATGAACAATCAAAATTGGTATTCTACTCGTGGCAGGGGAAGGAAGTTCTTCAGAGGAAGAGGCAGGAGTAATTATAGAGGTAGAGATAGAGGTAGATTTGCTTTATGATACTCCAAATGTTGAAGGAAATTATGTAGAATTTATTCAGAGCAAAGCACTCAAACATCAATTCAAAGACCTACAAGAGGCAATTTAAGAAATGTGCAATGTTACCATTCTAAGAAATTTGGTCACATACAGTCAGATTGCTGGTATAAAGACAGAAACATGGAAGAAGGTTCAAGTTCTAACTAGTGTTAAAAAAGCAAGTGATGATTTTGGAAGTCTGTTCATGGTATATAATGAAACAGAATTATCAGTGCCTTCAGTTTGGCTTCTTGACAGCGGGTGCTCAGGTTATATGACAGGAAGTGGGGAATGGTTCTACAGCTTGAATGAGAAACAAAGACATGTGGTGAAATTGGGTGATAATAAAGAAATACAAGTTGTAGGAAGGAGCTCAGTGATGGTGAATATAGAAAATGGTAAAACTAGACTGATTCACAATGTTCAATTTGTACCTAGTTTGGCTCACAATCTTCTTAGTGTGGGTCAACTAGTCACAAATCGTTATCAATTAGTATTTGGCAATGGAAAGTGTAATGTAATTGATAGTAAGACTAGTGATCAAGTGATGGTGATAATTCAAAACAAAAATAATCTATTTCCAGTGGAATTCTCTCAAATTGGACACTCACATGTTGTAATGTCAGAGGAAGAAAGCTCCCTACTATGGAATGACAGATTCGGTCACTTGAATTATCAAAGTCTTTAATTTCTAAATTAGAAATAGATGGTAATTGGTCTGCCTAAGATAAAGCTGGTTACAAGCTGTGAACCTTGCATATATGGTAAATTGCCTCGACAACCATTCATCTATGGAAGGTCTTGGAGAACAAAAGAAAGGTTGCAACTAGTACAGTCAGATGTATGTGGCCCTATGCAAGTAAATTCTCTTGGAGGAGCCAGGTATTTCTTACTGTTCATTAATGATTTCAGTAGAATGAGCTAGGTTTACTTCATTAAAAATAAACATGAAATTTTTACTTATTTCCAAAAATTTTTGGCTCTAGTTGAAAGGCAATCAAATCAAAAATTAAAAGTTTTGAGAACAGATTGCGGGGAAGAATACATGTCCAATCAATTTAAAGTGTTCTGTGAAAATTATGGGACCAAGCATGAATTTACAGCCCCTTATTCCCCTCAGCAAAATGGTGTTACTGAGAATAGAAATAGAACCCTTGTAGAAAGAGCCAGAAGCATTTTAAATAGTAAACAACTTCCAATTAGTTTCTGGGTTGAAGCTAATTCTACAGCAGTATATTTATCAAATTTATCTCCTACTAAAGCTGTCATAAACAGAACATCACTTGAACCATGGTCTAAAGTCAAACCTAATGTATCACATTTAAGAAGCTTTGGATGCATTGCATATTCATAAATTCCAGTTTAGACCATACAAAAGCTTGATTGTAGAGCTCAAAAATGCATATTTATGGGTTACTGTATTGATTCTAAGGCTTAAAGATTGTTTGATCCCCTTACAAGTAAAATTGTTATTAGCATGGACATTAATTTTGATGAACATAAATGTTGGGAATGGAATTCAAACAATTCAGATGATCATAGAGTTGTTCCACCAAGCTCTCCTATCATTGGTAATTATTCTGGAAAAAATTCAGTTGTTGTAGCTGAAATTCCTGGCAACAATTCAGGTTGTGATACAGCAGTAAATAATGACAGAAGAGTCACTGTTTTTACAGACAATTCAAACACTGAAACTTAGAATGTCACAAGCAACAGTGATAATGAAGCAACTCCACATGCTAGAGTTAGATCCCTGAGGGAAATTTATGAAAACTATTCTTTTGCATTGACAGTTTTTGATCTAGTAACATTTGAAGAGGCACACAAAATTCCTGAGTGGAGAGAAACAATGAAGGCTGAGATATCTGCAATTAAAAGAAACAATACTTGGGAACTGACTCATCTTCCAGCAAGAAAGAAAATGATTGGAGTAAAGTGGATTTTCAAAAGAAAATATAAAGTTAATGGTGAACTTGATAAATGTAAAGCCAGATTAGTAGCTAAATGCTACACTTAAGAATATGGAGTGGATTAAGAAGAAATTTTTGCTCTTGTAGTGGGAATGGACACAATCAAACTTCTTATTGCATTAGCAACATACAAAAATTGGCCAATTTTCCAATTGGACATCAAGTCAGCATTTTTAAATGGTGAAATTGAAGAAGAAGTTTATGTTGAGCAACCCAAGGGGTTTGAAATTCAAGGCCGGGAACAAATGGTCTATAAATTACACAAAGCTCTCTATGGACTAAAGCAAGCTCCAAGAGCTTGGTATGGAAAATTTGATGCCTATCTACAGAAGCAAGGGTTCAAGAGAAGTCTCACTGAACATACATTGTATACAAAAGTTGGTGACAAAGAAGAAATTCTGCTAGTGTGCATCTATGTGGATGATGTGATTTATATGGGGTCTTCATTGGAAGTGACAACTAAATTCAAAGAAGACATGCAGAACACTTTTGAAATGAATGATTTAGGCTTGATGTCATATTTTCTAGGACAGGAAATCATGCAGAATGAATATGGAATTCATATATCACAGAAAACGTATGTTGAAGACCTCTTAAGGAACTATAATATGATGAATTGCAGACCCTCTATCACTCCACTAAGTCCTAGCTCAAAAATAAGTCTGTTTGAAGAAGCTAAATCTGCAGACATTACTGGATTCAGGAAATTAATTGGAAAGCTAATTTATGTGACACAGTCTAGACCTGACATTGCTTTCCTAGTCATTCTACTATCTAGATTCATGCATCAACCCACAAAGAACCAATTTGGAGTAGCAAAAGAGATTCTCAGATATCTTGCAGGTACTACTGATTTTGGAATTTATTATGAGAAAGGAAACAATTGTCAGTTAATGTGTTATTCAGACAGTTATTGGGGTGGAAGTTTAGTTGATAGAAAAAGCACCACAGGAGCACCATTCACAATAGGATTTGGAATTGTTTCTTGGATATCCAAAAAACAAGACATAGTTACACTCTCTTCAACAGAAGAAGAGTATGTGGCCTTGTGTAGTACTTGTTGTCAAAGTTTATGGCTCAAAAGGATTTATCAAACTGTGGTGCGAAGAGCAATGAACAAATTGGAATTCGGTGTGATAACAAATCATGCATTGCAATAGCAAAGAATCCAGTGCTACATTGAAGAACAAAACATATTGATGTGAAGTTTCACTTCATTCGAGAGCTTGTGACAGAAGACACAATTCAATTGTATTTTTGTAATACTGAAGATCAATTAGTTGACATTGTCACAAAATGTTTGGAGGCCAAGAAATTCTGTAGGCTCAAAGGTCAACTAGGAATTTGCAGCCTTCAATCAAGAGAGAGAAATGTTGGAATGAATGAAGGTTGCAGAGAATCAGTTGCTGAAGTTTGAAGCTTGAAAGTCTAACACTAGTGTTCAGTTTAGACAAAGTCAGGTAGTTATGTTAGTTAATTTTGGAGGGAATCAGAGGATTAAATTGTAGGGCCAGGATTTAATCATCAGGTATAGTTGTGTTAGTTCAAGGCACTTGTATTGTTGTTTTGTAAGCAGGTTAGACTTAACCTTATTTAGTTAATTGAGTCAATAGTCAATGTTTGTAGTTAGCCTTTATTAAAAGGCTATGTATGGTGGACTGACAGTAAGTAATGAAGGTGGGTGTGTGTGTGTGTGTGTGTGAGTACTGATGGAATGGGATGAATGTCTGATGTGTGAAGTTACTGTTCTTCTTCTTTGTCTGATTGTTCTATTCTTTGCTTATTCTCTGATCTATTCTTTGTATGTGTGATCCTTGATTGCTAGCAACCTCTTGGTGACAAGTAAAGCATTGTTCTACATTGGTGGAGTTGTCATCGATTACACTCGTGTGATCATCCTCTTGATTAAAGTTCCATGGCTCAAATTCACAGGCCTTCTCATTGATATCAGTTTGGATTTTATCCACTATTTCCTCTTGCATTGTTGTTACCTTCGACATGGAAGATGCAATTGGCAACCTGCTGTTTTCCTCATTTAATAGATTTGTTATGTCCCTTAAAGTTGGAGAAATATCATTTGTTGCATGTAGGTAATACATCATCTGCATGATATATATTAATCTGTATGGAGAAATGGAGCATAATTAACATAATTTCCTTCAAATGCATCCATCTTTAAGTCAGTAGAAAAATAACCCTCATCGAGTAGATCTGCAACCCACCTTTTCGAATGTGCAACTAGCCTTCAACCATAACGTATTATATCAACAATTTGTTCATCAATAATATAGCCACTGATACCATATCTCTCCAAAATGATGAGCAAAAAAGAACTTACCTTTTGGAAATTAGTCTCTCTTGGATATGAAAAACCCCATTTGATGTCAATCAGGAAGAATGTTGAAGACTACTCAGAGTACACAATGGTTATTAGAGAAGATGAGTATTAAGAGGTCATGTACGTGAGTTGCATAAGAATGCTTAGTTGTTTTATCAATTGTTATGGTTACAGTAGCTATCAAGTCTTATATTTATCTATGTTAGGTTCACTATTCATAGCATGTCAAGTTGACTTCTTTTTGGGTCAGGTCTCTCTTTATATATGAGAGAATTGTTTGTATTACTAGTCAATGAGTATTTTGAACATCAGCACTCTACTTTGTTTTACTCTTCTCTTCTTTAGTTCCTTGATTACACTTAACATTTCTTTTCTAACACCATCAGTGGTGTCAGAGTTATGGACAGCTTTGTCGAAACCAGCTCGACTCCGACCAGTGTCCCTGTTTTTAAAGGAGAAAACTTTAGCATGTGGAGCCTCAAAATGAAGACTATGTTTTATTCCAAACGATTGTGGAACATTGTAGAGAATGGTTTTAGTGAGGATGGAGATGAAGAAGCTGTTGAAAAGAGAAGAGATGTAGATGCAAGTGCCCTGTATCTTATTCAACAAGGTGTAGATGAGAAGATCCTTATACGCATCATAGAAGCTGAAACCGCAAAGCAAGCATGGGATATACTGCAAACAGAGTATCAAGAATGCTCTAAAATTCTCTCAGTGAAACTTTATTCCCTCAAGTCTAAGTCGGAAACCCTGAGAATGAAGAATGGTGAAAAGGTCAAGACTATATAACTAGAGTCTTGGAGGTTGTCTATCAATTAAGAGTTCTCAGTGAATGAATGCATGTAACGGCGATTGTTGGCAAAATTATGAGAAGCCTCAGTCCAAACTTCAAGCACATTGTGTCTTCCATCATAGAAGCCAAGGATCTTGGAAAGCTCATAGTTGATGAGCTTCGTAGTTCTCTTAAGGAACATGAAACAATACTTGCCTTGTCATCAAGAGAAGAGGTAGCACCCCTTCAAGCTATGATTAACGAATTTGGAGACATTAGCATTTGTGGAGGCTGAAGCCGGGGTCGTGGCTTCTTTCATGGTCACTTTTGAGGTAAAGGCAGAGGTAGGACCTCAACACCCATGTACAAACTAGAGGACTCCAAACAAAAACAACAAAGTTTTGGGGAAGAAGATGCTAAACATAAACAATAATCTCCAGTTCAATGCTACATTTGTAAAAAAATATGGGCACACTAAATCCCAGTGCTGGTACAATGAAGCAAATTTCACTGAAGAAAAAGCTAAAGAGGGAGAAGAAAGTGAAGAAGGGATGGTTTTTATGGCCACTCTAGAAAATGAAGACATAAGAAGTAAGGAAGAAATTGAAGAAGGTGCACTATTTATGGCTACTCAAGATGATGAAGGAACCAACAATGAAACTTGGTTCATTGATAGTGGTTGTTTTAACCACATGCCCGGAGCAAAGGAGTTGTTTGAAACATTAGAGTACACCTCACAAAAGATGGTTTGACTAGGCAATAATACGAAGCTCAAGGTTACTGATGTTGAAGTAGTTCAGATTGTATCAAAGGAAGGCAATGTGTGTAAACTTGCAAGCATTCTATATGTGCCTCAGTTGGTGCACAACCTACTTAGTGTTGGTCAATTGATGACAGGTGGATATGATCTCAACTTCTCCCGAGATGAGTGCACCATCACAGGCAAGCTCAACAGCAAAATTCTGGCACGAGTGTGCATGACTGCGCATCAATTATTTCCACTTGATGTTGGGAACATTACTTTGGCAAATGCTATTTATAACACAGATGATGAGCTCAAACTCAGGCATAGGAGATTTGGTCATTTGAACGTGAGAAGCTTGCAGTTTTTGGCTCAGTTACAAACTTGTCAGGATCTACCTGACATTACTTCCTGTGAGCTAGAGCATCCCAGTGAAGCATGTGCTTCGCGGAAACAAACTCGTCACTCATTTCCAAAAAAATCACCACGGCAGGCAGCTACTCCTCTTGAACTTGTGGATGGAAACCTGGTAGGACCAATGCAAGTGCCATCCATGGGAGGGAATAGGTAAATGTTTCTTCTCACTGACGATTACTGTCGATATAGCTCAGTTTATTTCATGCAAAGGATGTCTGAAGCCTTGGAGCTCTTCATGGTGTTCAAACTGATGCAAGAGAAAAAGCTTGGTTTCTCATTGAAAGCTCTTAGAACTAACCCAGCAGGGGAGTTTCTCTCTCGGGAGTTCATCACATATTGTGAATCTCATGGCATTCTTCACCATTTCATGGTTTCTTATACACTTGAACACAACGATGTCACCGAAAAGGAAAAACCAAACGGTGGTAGAGATGGCGCGATCGATGCTTTAGGAGATGAATCTTCTTATAAACTTGTGGGCCAAAGCAACGGCTGCTACTGTCACCATTTCTGAATCGCTCTCCAACCAAAAGCGGTCAAAGGTAAAACCTCATACGAGGCTCTCAAGGGAAAAAATCCATCAATTGGACATCTGCGTGTGTTTGGGTGTGTGGGTCACATGTTAATTGACTCACATCTTCGCCAAAAATTTGACTCCAAAATGAAACGGTGTGTATTGATAGGTTACCATGAAGACATAAAGGCTTATAAGATGTTTGACCCATCAACTAGAAAGGTGTCTATTAGCAAAAATGAGAGTTTTTTAAAAATCTTGCATGGGATTAGCCTACTTTGCCTCCATCCAACTCAGCACCTCATTTTGTAGTTGTTACCACACCAGGAGAAATGTCCAATGCATCTACTTCATCTTCAGTCAATGAAAGCAATGCCTCCTCAGACAACACCACCAATCTGCCTACCACTATCATCAGTGACAACTCTTCTTGCCAATCTTCCGCCAAGTTTTGCTCTATCACATATATCTACAACTCATGTTCCTTTGCTATCGCAGCTTCAGATCCTGTCACTTATGAAGAAGCTGTTGATGATTTTTAGTGGCAAATGGCCATGATAGAATATATGAAAGCAATTGAACGAAACTAGACATGGGAACTGGTTAATTTACCGAGTGGGAAGCGAGCTTAGGACTCAAGTGGATCTATAATTCTAAGTATGATACTGATAGAGTCCTACACAAGAGAAAGGCTAGTCTGGTGACTAAGGGCTACACTCAAAGAGAAGATGTCAATTTTGATGTGGTTTTTGCACCAGTGGTTTGTATGGAGACCATACACATCATTTTTGCTATCAGTACACATGAAGCGTGGCCAATCTACTAACTCGATGTGAAATCTACTTTCTTAAATGGCGAATTACATGACAAAGTGTATGTCTCTCAACCTCAAGGCTTTATCACTCAAGGGGAGGAAATGAAGGTCTATAAGCTCTGAAAAGCCTTGTACGTTATACGGCAAGTGCCTCGAGCTTGGTACAGCAAAGTACACCTATGCTTCCTTAAGGTCAAGTTCAAACGAAGTGCAAATGAACCCACTCTTTATAAAAAATCTCAAGGTTCCACTCATCTTCTCCTCCATGTATCTACATGGATGATATTATCTGTATGGGGTCGTCTCTGGAGATGTTGATAGACTTTAAAGAAACTGTAATGATAAAGTTTGAAATGTCTGATCTTGGACTTCTTAAATATTTCTTAGGCTTAGAAGTGAAGCAAGGCAAGGATTTCATCTTTGTGTCTCAAAGGAAATATGCTGAGAATTTTCCACGCACGGCTAACATGCTTGAATGCAAAATTGAACAAAGTCCCATGAATCTTAATGAAAAACTTAGCCTTGATGATGGTTCTGGAGAAACAGATGCTGATAAGAATAGGAAGCTTGTGGGAAGTCTACCATACCTCACACACACTCGTCCAGACCTCATGTACACTATCTCAGTTGTAGTCCAGTATATGCATTGTTCCTCAATGCACCACCTCGGTGCAGTGAAGCGTATTATGTACCACATTACTGTTATTATAAACTTCAGGCTGTTATATAAGTGTACTGATAATTTGAAACAAGAAGGCTATATGGACAGTGATTGGGATGGGTCTATTGATGATAAAAAAAGCACAACTTCCTGGGTGTTTAACCTTGGCTCGACTGCTACTGTATGGTGTTGAAAGAAGCAAGAAATCACGACGTTATCGAGCACCAAAGCTGAGTATGTCTCTGCGACTTCGGCTACCTACCAAGCTATGTGGATGAGATGACTTCTAGAGGACATGAATGAGAAACAATTGGAAGCAACTGTTATTTACTGTGATAACAAGTCTGCCATAGCAATTGCCAAAAATCCGGCCTACATGGCCAGACTAAGAACATCGACACTCGGTTCCATTTTATTCGAGGGTTAATTACCGATGAAATAATTAAACTTCTCCACTGCAGCACTGATGAACAAGAAGCTGATATTCTTACCAAAGCACTAACTGTTAAGAAGCATGTTTACCTTACCGAGAGACTTGGAGTTAAACAAATCTATGAGTATGGGAGTGTGTTGAAGACTACTCAGAGTACACAATGGTTATTAGAGAAGCTGAGTATTAGAATGCCATGTACATGAGTTGCATGAGAATGGTTAGTTGTTTTATCCTATGTTATGGTTATAGTAGCTATCAAGTCTTATATTTATCTATGTTAGGTTTGACTTTTCATAGCATGTCAGGTTGACTGCTTTTTGGGTCAAGTCTCCTCTTTATATATGAGAGAATGGTTTGTATTACGGGTCAATGAGTATTTTAAACATCAGTACTCCACTTTCTCTTATTCATCTCTTCTCCAGTTCCTTAATCACACTTAACATCCCTCTTCTAACACCATCAAAGAATTCAAATATTGAAATGTAGAGATAACAATTAATGATTAAATACCAATTAACATATAATTATTTTCACTAGTGAGATGCTGGAAAATAATGTACTCATACATAGGAGGAAACAACATGAAGTAAAAATTAATTAATTAAAAAAAGCACATGTTCACACATTTGAGGGGATGAAAATATTTGGCAAAGATTAAATAAAAAGACTACCAACAAGTACAACAAGGTGTGATCAGATGGCAAATTTTTACTATTTTTAACGAATTCTCTGTTATAGTTTTCCATTTGACATTAAAAATAAAATGCAATATAATTTTCTTCAGTGTTAAGCTTCAAAAAATGGCTAAAGTTCTCCTTCTATTCAGCAATCTCCTTCTTGATTTCATGTCCAGTGTTGAAGATGCCAAGTGTTGGTTTTTGCACATGAAACACTTCATGTTTTTCGAGTGATGCTGCAAAATAAGATGCAAATTAGGGTAAACTGAATTATTTGTACTAAAAGAAATACAAACGTATTTTTAATTCATAGGGTGATATGGTTAGCCAAAACATTAAAAACTACATATATTATTTTTCACTAGGAACCAAATTAAAATAATTTTAGAAGTATATTCCAAAGAAATCCAACAAATTAAAGTACCAAAACCACATGAAAAAAAACTCACTTTTAGATCACAATGATAGCAAAAATAATGCTTGCACTTGGTCACCACTAGATCATTAAATGTCTGCAGACAAATATAACATGCAAAAGGCAACTCATCCCCATCAACATCATCATCATCATCAATAGCAGCAGCCCAAGCATCATCATCAGCATCCACACGGCCACCAACCACACCCCCATTGCCAAATCCTTTCTTCCTAGCCTTCTCAAACTCCTCCCATTCCTTCTCAAGCTACCATCTAGATTTATAATCCCCGTGATCATGCATGAACTTACGAGAATCCCCAAACTGACAGTACCTAGTCTCCTTGTAATCTTTGCAAATATCGGGCTGGTAATTAAACCTCACTGATGTTCGAATGTGCGCAGATGCCAGAAGTGGACCATGCCACTGTTTGTTCTCTCTAAAAACCAGCCTTGTAGTCAGTGTATCCATAAATACCTTTATAGAGCTTCTCATCATCCCCTGTGTCTTTACTCTTACCCTTGAGAGCTTCATTGGCTTGTTTTAAGATGCGCTCGCTAATTGCACTGGCATCACAGGAAAAATCCATTTTGGTCTCGAAGGTGGTGGTGGCGCAGTTGTCATTATGAATCTGGATCTTGTTAGAGGACTGAAAATGGAAAAGGGAGTCATCACCCTTCTTGTTGGAAGCCCATCAGCAGTAATGGAGCTAAAGAAGTAGAGCTTGTCTCGTGAAGGTTTCTTGAGGATTTCCACAGATTGGGGCTACAGCTGATGGTGATCTCGGTCATGATCATCATTATCGGTCTTCCGTTTGTGAATTTGCATGTTGGTGACATTGATAAGTGCTTATGTATTAAGAATGCGAAGTATTCTTTTCTTATGATGAGCATTACTCTTATTAGGCTTTAAGCCCTAATACATGTGTATTTGTGTTCTTTTACGCATGTAGGGTTTTGGAGTTAAGTATTAAGAAAAAAAGCCAAAAGTAGATCGTGAACACACTATTTAGTGGAATCTTGGAAGGAAACAAACGCGAAGAGACAATTGGGGATCTAAGATACGTGAATGTATGCCAACCTCCATGTATTCAAGCCATTACAATCAGTTGGAGGGCACGAAGGCAGTCACATTTGTGTATCCCGACTTGTGCAATGATAGCAAGATCTTCACCAATGAAACCTGTTTATTGAAGAAGCGACGTGATCTACAGCATAAACGTGTGCCCGTTTATGTTTCCTCGATGAGAAGTGTGGAATTGGGAGTGGTTTGGCAGAGTACTGTAGCAGGTTACTGCAGCAATACATTGTAGCTGTTACTGTTCACAGTCGGCCGAAAATCAGGTTTCCAGAGAATCTACATGGGCATGTGGAAATTCCCCACGTCCGTATGGAAATTCCATAGGCCCATGTGGAGAATCCACAGGGGCGTGTGGATGCCCGATTCCAGCCCTATTTTAACCGCGATTTAGCCCAATTTTTAGATTTTTAGAGACCCTTTTCACACTTCTCTCCAACTTTTCTCTATCTTTTGGGAGGCTATCGGCTAGGATTTTGAGAGGCTTTTGGAAAGTCTTTGGAGTGATTCTATAGATTTGACACCATGCTCCTCTTGGAAGAAGGTTATTGGGGGAGCTTTCGTCGGCATCGATCCGGCGAAGTGTGCCTAGGCCGGACAAGGGCTCCTTTGGAGAAGACGAGGGTACTCCACAAGACCATCGACACGAATACTAAGGGGGTTTTTTCTATGGATTACTTGTTTTTACATTCGATTTCATTGTTGATTGTAACTAGCTCCATGGAGAGCTAAACCCCTAGTGGGTACTTGGATTTGTGAATCCTAGGATGTATTTATTTCATTAATCTTCTATAATGTTTTCCTTAATTGATGTCTTTAATTTAGTTTTAATCTTGAATGCTTGTTGCATGATTTCTCACTTAGAGTGACACTAGGGTTGAGAGTATACATTGGTAACGTTTGTGAGTGAGTGACACGCCATGAGGGTTAGACATTGCAAGATTGGAGAGGGTCTAGAGAGTGAGTAAGAGGTAGCGGATCGTCCCTTTCCCTCCGATATGATTTATCATATCTCCATGTTCTAAGAGTTCTTTGTGGTCATAGTAGAGTGAATGGGCTAAGGGATGACCTCCGCTGGGGCTTAGTTGCACAGGTGACAGAGTGAAGCGTTGAAGTGACTTTAACACCTAGGGCTTAATTGCGACTAGCGGTCTTTCGCCTGGACCAAAGGGTTAGATTTATGCATTGGAACAGGGTTTATCACTTGGAATCCCAAGAGTGTCTTGCAACTCTACATAGTTTGACGTATATATAGAGATTGATAGATTTCTCCGCTGGAATATAGTGTAGAGTTAGTCACGGTTGACCTTAGATTTGGGACCGTGTGTTTAAGGATTTCCACGACTCATTAAGCTTTCAATTAGGAGATATAATAGTTGATTTTGCACTTGAAGCAATTGTCCTAGGTGGAACAATATCCGAGTGCCCCACTTCTATCGATTGCCTTACCTCTTATCTATTTGTGCTTCTCTCTTTCTTGTTTCTTTTATTCTTACTTTCATTACATTTTATCAACAAAATCATTATTCCGTCTTCCCTTAGTTAGATAGCAATCTTTGTATTTTGATTCCCTACTCCATGTGGATACGATACCCACTCACCTAGGATTTATGACTTCGACAAACCCGTGCACTTGCGCTTCACATGCAAGGGGTGTTGTGAATAGTTGATAGTTTTGTAGCCCTTTGAATTGATGAGGTCAAAATAATTTTTTTAGTGTTATTATTATATAATGAATTTTTTAACACCCTTTGCATTGATATTATTCAGTACCAATTGCTAAATATTTCTGAATATACATGTTCTATGGGATGGATGGCATTCAAAATAGGAATGAGTAATAGGATGACAGGTGTTGTAGACTTCTGTGATGGTGATTTCTTATCCAGATTGGAGCTTGAACATATGGCCAATGAGTTGAGTATTTATACGAGGGATACAGTTTTTGGTTCTATGAAAGCAAGAGTGGCATGAGAGAAATAAAAAGTGATTTAGATGTCATTATAATGGCTTCAAATGTTGGCCAGAGTAGGCATATAAGTATTTATGTGAAGGTATGTAAGATAGATGGTCCTAGTGGTGAGAAGAAATCTAGACATATTGCAAGTGTAGATGAGGTTATTGAAGATTTTAGAGATGAAGAAGGTAATGAAGAGGCTGATAAAGATGCTGATGAACCATCTAATGAAGATGAATCTAGTGAAGGTGTCGAGGACCTCCTCCATTCAATAAAATCTGGTCATTTACAGAAAACTAATGAAAATGTCCAGGAGGTTAAATTATGACAATCTATTCATTTACATGAAGATACTAAAGAAAAGGAAGACAATGAAGTTGTGTAGGAGGTCCAAGTACAACAATCTAATCATTTAGATAAAGATACTGAAGAAAAAGAAGTGAATGAAACTGTGTAAGAACATGAATCAGAAGAAGTTGATCCATTTGATGAAGATCTTGAAGAAAAAGAAGGTAATGTAGATGTACAGGAACATGAATCAGAACAAGTTGATCATTTCAATAAAGATCCTGAAGAAGATGTAGGCATTGAAGGTGTGCAGGACCATGTAGATGAAGATCATGAAGATGAGGAAGCCAATGGGAGTGATATTCATAACTCTAACTATATTTTGGATAGTGAAGAGGATGATGGTGGAGTTGCTAGTAATGAAGGTTATGCTGATGGACCTGAGGAAGATGTCTTGGAGGAAATTGATAGAGAAGAAGATGTTGATGAGGAGGTGGTCCTCACTGACTATGCTGCATCTAATGATCTACAGTCATGTTCCACAACTGATGAGGGATGAGATAAATCTACCCAAGGCCAGATATCCTGAATTCAGAGAGGCAGATATGAAGGATCCCCATTTTCACATAGGGTTGAAGTTTAGGAGTTTTTCAAAATTCAATCAAGCAGTGAAAAATTATGGGCTAAAAAATAGGGTTGTGATGAATTTTAGTCATAATAGTATGGTCAAATGTAAGGCATATTGCAGAAAGGGGTATCCATTTTACCTGTGGGCTTCTCCAATGCTAAAGGACAAGAATACTATTCAAATCAAAGCTTGATATCTGAAACATGAATGCACAAGGGACCATAATATAAGGCATGTCATGCTCAATGGATAGCAGAGCATTATCTAGAATAGTTTATACTAGACCCATCTTGGAAGCTTGGAGGCATAATGCAGGCTGTCAAAACAAATCACGAGGTTGTAATATCCAGATTAAAAGCATGGAGGGCTAAAAGTATTGCCTTAAGGTATAACAATGAGTTTTCCCCTGTTTATTAAGTTATCTTGAGTCTTTTGATTTGCATGCAACCTAAATGCAGTATGGTGTTTATAACAGTGAGTTTTTTTTTCTAGTTTTTTACCTGCTAGGAATTAGACTGCTTGATGGGGATGAGCACACCCAAAATGAGTAGGCTATATGACTACAGGTTTTAATTGCTCAGGATACACCCACAATTGACAATAAAATTTAAATGCAATGAGGGTGTGTTCTCAGCAATGTATGTGTGCTTCTCCCGACTCAGAGCAGGATTCCTGGTAGTCTATAGACTAGGTAATATCCGTGGATGGTTGTTTCTTAAACGGACATTATGGAGGTCAGTTCCTTTATAGCTGTTGGCATTGATGCGAACCACTGCATCTACCTAGTAGCATAGGCAGTAGTAGACAGGGAGAACTACCATGATTGGGTTTGGTTTCTAGAACTTTTGGCTAAAGACTTGGAGATATGCAACTCGCATCACTAGGCATTCATGAGTGACAAGCAGAAGGTAAGTGTTTAATTTAATGCCATTTTGTGTCATTTCATAACTATACTTACATCTTTCCGTATTATCTTGTTTTTCTTTGTTGTTTTTACTTTTTATTGTGTTTGTTTGCTGGGTATTGGATCTTTTTTACAAAACATAAATTACCCCATAGGGCCTTCTAAATGCAATCGAGGAAGTATTTCCTCATAGTGAACACAAGTTTTACGTAAGGCCTATACATACAAATTTTAGAGGAAGATTTAGAGGCAAAGGGCCAAAGGATCAATTATGGGCCTGTTCTAGGAGTAGTTATATCCGTACATTTAATCTGGAAATGGAAGCACTCATGGATAAGTCAGAGAAGGCATACACTTTCATGAAAAATATTGCCCTTGTACACTAGAGAAGGTCACATTTCAAATCCAAATTTAAATGTGACATGTTGCTTAATAATTTATGTGAATGCTTTAACAACTAGATCTTGGAAGCTAGGACCAAAGGCATAGGTACTCTTAATGAGATGATTATGACACAACTCATGATTAGGATAAAAAAAGAGACTTAATAAGAAAATGCATCACAAGACATTATCCTAAGATTGTTGATATGTGCTTGTCTGTACATGTTTTAAGTTGATATTATACATGGTTTGAGCATATCTTTTATTAGTTGTTTGTGCTTATTTGGTATCTTTTTGTTCATTTGCACAGCTAGGGTGTGCGTGGGCCCCACAAGAGTAGAGTTGGTGATTTAGAGCATTTTTAGGGTTTTTAAGCAGAAGATTTGCCTGGAGAAAACCACAACACCAACCACACAACCATTGAGTTCATGCGGGCATGATTTAGAGCCTTATTTGTGTATAGTACTATAGCAGATTCACTGCAGCTGGTATTATAGCTTTAACACTGTAGCATGATACTATAGCATAAAAGAGGAAAAATGACAGAAAGGCCCACGGCCGTGGGAATCTCTAGAAAAAAACCCACTGCCTTGGAGTTGCCCGATTTCACCCTTTTTAAGTTATTTTGGCCAAAGGGTTATCATCTATCTTTTGGGTTTTCTTGGAGAAGGAAGGAGGAGCTTGGGGCTATGGTTTTCTTAGAGACTAGATCCGGCCAAGGGGAGGTTCCGGCATCACTCACATTCGACTACACCATCATCTACATCACCAGAAGGTTTTTGGGAAGCGTCATTTGGCCTTCTCAAGCTTTCACCGGTGAATCGTCATTCGGTCATTGGAGGGCCAGTAGGTGGAGCTTTAACCATGGATTTGGAGGGAGTTTATTTGCTTTCTTTAATGTATTTGATGCTTATTATTGTTTGTAGAATGCGTTGCTCCATGAGGAGCTAAACTCTTGTTTGATGCTTGGGTGTATGAATCCTTGGGTTTTTTGGATTTATTTTATTCATGACTAATAAGTGCTTGTGTATTAGTAATATGAAGTATTCTTTTCTTACAATGAGCATTACTTTTATCAGATTTTAGCACTAATACATGTGTATTTATGAACTTTCTTGCATAAAGGGTTGTAAAGCCAAATATGAAAGAAAGAAGCTAAAGTAGATCGCGATTATACTTTGTTGATGAAGTCCTGGAGTGAACAAATATGAAGACACAAGTCGTAATCAAAGATACATGAATGTGTGCCAATCTCTATGTGCTCAAGCAATTACATGGTTTGGAGGGACACAAAAGCAGTCACATTTGCACATTCTGACTTGTGCAATGTTAGTAAGATCTTCACCAATATGGCATTTTGTTTAAGAAATGATGTGATCTACGACATAGACGTGTGCCCGTTTATCTTGCCTCAATGAAAAGTGTGGATTTGGGAGTATTTTGGTGGGTACTATAGCAGGTATTGTTGCAATTTACTATAGCAAGTTCTTGCACAGGTTCTTTCCCACTTCTTCTGAGTGTACGTTCAAGTTCAGGATCTCCTTCAACCAATGTCGAAGAGTTCTCTCGGGTCATAACTTGGAGTTGCACCAAAAGAATGAAAAACAAATCATAACGATGATAAAATAAGGAAATGTAAAATAGAATGAATGGTAAATAGCTATAATAGCAAAGTGCAAAGTATTTCTAAAACGCCTATTCCCCAGTAATGGCGCCAAAAACTTGACACATCCCTTGTGTATGACCCGCAAGTAAACGGGTTTGTCGAAGTAATAAATCCCAGGTGAGTGGGGTATCGTATCCACAGGGAATAAGGAATAGAAACACCAAGATTACTACTTAACTAAGTAGAAATGAAACAATGATGGTGTGGATAAAGATCGATTCAAATAAACTAAAGAAAATAAGAAAGAGAGGCAAAATAAAATGAGAGGAAAAACAATCGATAAAAGTGGGGTACTCGGATATTGTTCCTCCTAAGATTATTGCTTCAAGTGCAAAACAAACTATTATACTTCCTAACTAATGCTTAATAAGTCGTGGACATCCTTAAATACACGGTGCAAAACCTAAGGTCAACCGTGACTAACTCTACATTATGCCCCGTAGAGAAATCAACCAGTCTCAACACCTCACACTGTGTAAAGTTGCAAGAAGCTCTAGGGATTCCAAGTGATAAACCCTATTCCTATATGTAGATCTAACCCTTTTTTCTATGCGAAAGCCCCCTAGTCACAATTAAACCCAAGGTGTTAAAGTCACTTCAACGCTTCGCTATGTTGCTCACGCAACTAAGCCCCAGCGGAGTTCATCCCTTAACCCTTCACTCTATTATGACCGCAAAGAACTCTTGGAACGTGGAGGTAAAATAAATCACACCGAGGGGAAAGGGGACGCTCCGCTACCTCTCGACTCATCCTTTCGACCCTCTCCAATCTAGCTTTATCTAACCCTTGTGGTATGTCACTCACTCACAAGGATTACCAATGTGAACTCTCAACCCTAGTATCACTCTAAGGGAGAAATCATTCAACAAGCATTCAAGATTGGAACTCAATTAAAACATCAATTAAGGAAACCATAATAAAAGGTAAATGAAACAGATACATCATAGGGTTCACAAATCTACATACCCACTAGGGGTTTAGCTCTCCATGGAGTAAGATACAATCAATAGTAAAATCGAAAGTATAAAAAGTAATCCATAGGAAAACCCCCTCGATAGTAATGTTGATGGTCTTGTTGAGTAGCCTCGTCCTCTCCAAAGGTCCTCTCATCAAGCCTAGGGCACACCTCGCCGGATCGGTACTGACGAAAGCTCCCCTAATAGCTATCTTCCAAGAGAAATGCGGTGTCGAAGCCGTAGAACCACTCCAAAAGCTTTGCCAATACCTCTCTAAACCCTAGCCACAAACCTGTCAAGAGTTGGAGAAAAGACGGAAAGACAGATCCTGAAATCGAGCTGAATCGTGGCTTTAAATATGCTAGAATCAGGCATCCACACGGCCCTGTGGAATTTCCACACGCCCCTGTGGAAATTCCACATGAGCGTGCGGATTCTCTGGAATTCTTATTTTCTGCGGGCTGTGAACAGTAACTACTATAGTACATGGCCAAAAACACTCCCGATTCACACTTTTCATTGAGGCAACATAAACGGGCACACGTTTATGCCATAGATCGCGTCTCTTCTTTAATAAAAGGCATCATTGGTGAAGATCTTGATATTATTGCACAAGTCGGGATATGCAAATGTGACTGCCTTCGTGCCCCTCCAACTCATTGTAATTGCTTGTATACATGCAGGTTGGCATACATTCTCGTATCTTTGAGCCCAACTTGTGTCTTTGCATTTGTTTCTTCAAAGATTTCATCAAATAGTGCATTCATGATCTACATTAGCTTCTTTCTTACATATTTGTCTCCACAACCCTACATGCACCAAAGTAACACAAATACACATGTATTAGTGTTAAAATCTAATAAAAGTAATGCTCAATGCAAGAAAAGAATACTTAGTATTACTAATACACAAGCACTTATCATGTGTTAAATTCCACACGGGCGTGTGTTTCTTTACAGAGACTTAGAGATCTATCCCGAGAATACACAGGGGCGTGCGTCTACCCCTGTGGATGACCTTGTGACAAACACACGGGCGTGGGTACTTTCCACACGCCTGTGTGGAACTCTACAGAGAGCTCTCTGTCCATCCTGAGAAAATGCAGGGGCGTGTGAGTGCCCCTGTGAGTAACCCTATTAAGATCCATATGCCCGTGTGGAATTTCCACACGGGCTTGTGAAATACTTAGAACTTTTTCTCGGTTGGACAGAAAAACCACATGGGCATGTGGGTACCCTGTGGGTCAGGCACACGGGTGTGGGTGATTTCCACATGCCCGTGTGGTTGCATTCAAAGGTTAAGAGTGTTATCCCAAGAGCACACAGGGGCGTGTGTCTATCCTTGTGACGTTGCCTTGTGGAGTCACACTGGCGTAGGTAATTTCCACACGCCCGTGTGGATATATAGAACATCAGGAGGCGCGGGTTTCTTTAAAATCTATTTGCGTTTCTTCATCTCCACACTTCCAATCACTCAGAGAGTACTCGTATTCACTATCCCGACCTTGCACCATTGATTTAGAGGGGCTCTACTCGTGTTTTCCTGCTGATTTCAAAGTTTCTACTTTCATCTCGTTGGTAAACCTTCTTTCTCTCTTCTCTTCGCCACACTTGATTTTAATTGATTAAAATGGTGAATGTTGCTTCGTTTTTGTGATTAGATGGCCTATGCATGTTTAGAAAGTGTTTAGAAACGATTTTAAGGTGTATTTTTTTAGATTTTTATCATTCGGCCGTGCGGCTTTCACGTCCCAAGGATCCACACAGGCTATGTGGAATTTCCATAAAGATGACTTTATTAAAGTGGGTGATGTTGCATTGTGCTGCATGTTTTTGTTTTAAAATTGTGTATGGACCACTACAGTGGAGACCTAGCAGCTTTAACTTAAGTTTTGAAAAACAGTGTCATCTTCTCTTTGTTACATATCTCAATTGATTAAAAATTATCCAGGTTACCTATTTGTTAACTTTGTCAAACTAGCATTCTAAACCAATGAAACTACTTGTATGCATCCAATTTTGTTATAGTATTAACGGATTCGAATTATAATGTAATCTTCCCCATTATTATGGTTGAGTTATGGTGCTTTTTTTCCCAATATTTAGAATAGCAATACAATGGTATAAACTTGCAATATTCACGACTTTTACTTAAATTCATTTCGAGACTTTGAATCTACAGCAACTCATCTATGGAACTTTTCTTGTACATGTATAATTACACACTATTCTCATAGCTCAATCTTGAGCACAAAAAAAAATTATGATTGCTTTCAAAACTTCATCCTTACTGCATATTCAATGCCCATTCTCTTCCACCTTCCTATGAAGACCGGGTGGGTTATACAGTCATGAAAAAAAGACTCAAAAATCACTTATACAAGCATTCCCTGAGAACTCCTTCTAACCATGCCCTAGCTTCCAACTCCATCTGACGATGCCCTAGGTGCCAAGTTCTACGATCTTTTCCAATCCTTCACTTCGTTCCCCCGTCGACTTGTGGAAAAGCCGTGAATTGATAGCAGAAACGGTAGACCTCCACTAATTCTCTTCCCCTAGCTTAGCTGAAAATAGAAAAGTTGAAAGAGGGGCGAGATGAAGATAGAGATGGCAATTTATACCCTACCCGATGTGTATACCCGTACCCGGTCAAAGAGGGTATTACCCTTTTTAAGCGGGACGGGTTGGATAAGGGTATTACCTGTTATTTTTTGAGTGAGCAGGGTCGGGTAAGGATATGCACTTACCCTACCAGTACTCTTACTAGTTGAAGAGGGTACGAGTTTTACCCGTACCCGTACCCTTACCCTTATATATATATAATTTTTTATTAAGTTAAACATTTACCCACAATTTACCCAAGATACATTTTCATTGTGATTAATTTGAAAATAATACTTTAAATTTTCACTTAATATATTATTTTGGATTTTATTTAAGTTTTATATTTATATTTGATATAGCATAATATTTTTTTGGATATAAATATTAAGAATCGCAATTAAATTAAAAACAATTAAACATTATAAAATAAATATAAAAAATAATGTCATAATAATTTATTCTATAAATTATAAAAACATCCTGAAAAGTAAGATACTAATAAAAAAATTCAATTGATTATGAGAACTACTTATAATGTTTTTTATATTCAAAATCTCACTAGAAATTTATAAAATTTGAAACTATATAAAATATAAATAATAGATTTATGAAAAAATTTAAAACAAAAACCAAGATAATTAAACATAAACAAAAAAAAATGTAGAGTTACCATTGAGTCCTAAATAGAAGCCAATAAAAATCAACAAACTTCTTATTTAGTATAAATTAATTTGTTACATATAACTTTTATGTGATTATATAATTTAACATAAATAAAATATATATCACCTTTTAATTTTGAATTTATGGACATCTGTTTAAAAATTATATTATTATTATTATTATTTATATTTATATTTATATTTATATTAATTTGATATTTTGAACAACGGGTAAGTGGGTACCCAGCGGATATACCCGTACACTGCGGGTAAAAGAGTAAGGGTATGATTTTTTGTACCCTGGAGGGTATGGATAAGGGTACGGATATGAGATAGGGGTTATGGGTATGAGTAAGGGTTTTGGCATACCCTACCCATTGCTATTCCTAAATGAAGATGATGACTGTGCAGCTGACTATGTATGATGAGTAAATTAGTTAATATGACGTGGAACGAAGCTAACATGTCCAGTCCAGCTGGGTGTCAAGAAAAGAGTAATTTAATTTGGTGTGGCATCTCCGGCTGCCACATCAAATAAATTTGGCCGGAAAACCAAGAGTGACCGCTCGTTGAAATGAAATTGATTTTTGATGACCGCTTTGATACAAATTGAAAAATTGTAACCAAAGTGGAAATTGGCCAAAATACAGTAACCTCCTAAAAAATTTACCCTATATATAATCACATTTATTATGTTAGTTTTTTTAATTTATAAAGAAAATAAACTCTGTCCCACAAGAAATTGTCAAAAAACATATATAATACAATTTATCAACCTCTTAAAAATTTATTTACTCAACCAAATATCACATAATACAATAAAATGCTACCATGTGCGTACCCAAAAAAATTTTAAAGACCTAAATTGGAATAAAAAGGTTGCTTATACAAGATGAAATGAAATCCCAGCTTAAATAACTCACTCCATGTTTTCAAATCATGATGCTGAGCCTAAGCTCAGCTTCAACTGAATTTCAGCAACTCCAACTACTGAGTTTTTAATACATTTCTTTCCTAAATCAATCAATCAGTAATAAATAATTCCATCAGAAGGTTCAGATGGTCTTTGTTTATATAAAAAAATAAAAGAGAAAATTTTAATTTTAATAAAATTTTAATCATATTCTATTCAGATTAAAAAAAATTAAATTTGTTTATATATGAAAAATAATTAATTTTTAGGGCTTATCATTCGGATTTTAAAAAAATAAAATAAAATAAAAATAAATTTTGAAATAAAATTTTGATTTTTATGAATAATGATCCCAACAAAATAATTAAAAAAAGAAAAAAATATATATATATATATATAGGATATATACTGTATGAGATGAGGATAAAAAAATATTAATAATAAAAATAATTAAAAAAAAATTTCAGAAATCCCGGATATCAGGAACAACAGAAAATGATAGGAATTTGTTTTTGTGGTTGGTGAAAAAAAATACTGGCAAGAAGAAGAAAATAATAACCAGAAGAAGAAGAAGAAGGGATAACCCATGAGAAATATCCACTGTGAGGGAGGATCCATTGACTTGAGGCATCTCTAGGGATGAGGGGGCCGGCACATTTTTTTTTTATTTTTTATTTTTTATTTTTTTATTATTTTTATTTATTTATTTTTTTAAGGAATGAGGCACGTTGGCATACAGGCTCTTGCATGCTTTTCTCTTTTCTTTATCTCTAAACTAGGGCTCTCTTCTCAAGTCCCAGAACCCCATGTTTCTCTCACCGAATTCAAAGGCTTTTTCAAGGCTCCCGGTGGTGCTCCTCCCAATGTCGCTGTCGCCATCTCCAAGCTTGGCAGCCACTCTATCTTCATCAGTAAGGGAGGGGAGGAATCATGCACGTATAATGCATGCTTCTCTCTTCTTGATCTTCCAAAACTATGTCTCTCTCTCAGAGGATCCATGAAGAGAACCGGCGTGGTGATGGCCATGGCATCGTCGGAGACCTTGCTCACTGCCCAAGCCTGCTCCTCCTTGTCGCTGGCTCTCTTCTCTGATCCCAGATATCGATCTCCATCACAAGGTATTGAGAAATCAACAGCAACATTCAATGATGGAAAAATACTCTACGGGATTCGATGGTTTACGATTCATTGAAACCCTTGTCACGGTTAGTCGATGAAATTCTTCGTCAAATTGACTTGTCGGCATTTTTATGTCTCCTCAAAAACCCATACTGATTCTTGTGAGGTGGAGATCGAGAATACAAGCACCGCCAGAGTCTGGTGATGGTCCTTGGGCTCCGATTGCTTCACCTTGAGGTTTGCTTTAAAAGGTTCCTCAAGTGGCTATAACTTCAAGGAGTTAGATGCTCTTATCAAAATTTCATGCAAATATATATATATATATATATATTGGTTGCATCCATGCAAAAATATCTTGATTTTTTTTTATACAAAAAGAGATCCCAATTACCCATGCAGGCAAGGGCGGAGTGACAGGGGGACATGGGGGCGGCCGCCCCTCATGTCACCGGCGGGGTTTGTTGACCCTGCCAGCTCCTTCTCTCCCAACGCCCTCCCTCGACCCCCTTCCCTCCCGACGCACTCCCCCGCCTCCCTTTCCCCTAGGCCCTCCCCTTTTTATTTTATTTTTTCAGTTGAATGATTTGATTGATTAATTGATTTATTTATTTCTCATTTATTAGATGTTTTTGTTGAGTTTGCTATTTTTAAAAATTTTGAGAAAATTTATAAAATATGTATGATTGATTAATGTGCATTGATTTAGGCATTTGAGAAATATTAAAGCTTTGATTTAGTAATAAATAATTTTTTTTTAAATTATGATCAATTTAAATAGAAGTTTAAATGAAAAGTTATTAATTTTCAAAATATTTAAATATCAGTTTATTTTGTAATTTATAATATCTTAAATGTAATTAATTTATAAAAATTAATTTTTTTTAAAAAAGTATTTAAATGAATTTAAATAAATTATTAAATTACATATGTCCTGTAAATGAAATTTTTTTAATTTAAAATATTATCTATATTTTTATAATTATAAATCAAAACAAATTAACACAAGAATAATTAAGGCTAGTGAAGCAATTACTTTAGGCCCATTATTTTCTTAAAATCCTCATCTTTACATTTTTTTTAATAATAATTTTAAAAACTCAAATTTTGAAAGGCTACCAATAATTATCATAATATAAAAGATTTTCATTTAATATTTAATCAATGTAATTTAATCTTAGTTCATTTTTAAATTTTAAAATAATAGAGTAAGATATTAAATATTTTATTTTAATGCTTAATCAATCATATTTTCTCTATCTAAATTTTCAAAATTTTATTATGATCCTTTATAATAGCTTTTTCATGCACTTTTTTCTTTGAAATTAATATAATATTTATTTATTTTAATTATAAATAAGAGCTTTTGTAGTTTTTATATTGTTACAATTTTTTTTGTTAGATTTTTTACTTTGTTGTGTTTTATTCACAGAATTTTAAATATATATCCTTTTATCCATGAGTTTAGTAGTATGTGAAAAATAAACAAACATTTCAAATAGGTATTTTTTTAAAATAAAATCTAAATAAATTTAATTTTTATTAAATAAATGAGAGGGTTTATTCTAAAATTCCGTTATATACCTCTACTTATCTTTAGCCACTCCTGAGTTAAAAGCATACAGAAAATCTAAATTTGGATTAAAATATTTATTTTAATATATTAATTAATTTTTATTATTTCTCTTAAATTTTACTTATTGTTATAAAAAAAATTAAATTTATTTTATTATTTATAATTTAAATTTTATTTTTGTTAATTAATTATTTTTTTGTAGCCCCTCCTTTCCCTCCCTCCCCCTTCCCGGGTTTTGAATTATGGACGTAGACATGCACGCATGCTTTTTCTCTCTCCATCAATATATACTCCTCTTTTCTCTCCAAATGGATGATTGGATAACATGAACCCTATTACCCCTTTTTATGTGCTACAATCTCAATCCCTCCTTGGTTCAATATGTTTGTGATGTCTGATAGCCCATTTGGATTACCGTAATCGTTCCCCTATAGGAGGGATTCCCAACACCATGTTTGGATCTGTTTTTAGTGATGTGATGATTCTCCCCCACAAGATAACCATAACCCCTAACAGGGTTGAACATCATTCCCCCGTTGTGGGGGGAATACCCATTACTTGGGCCTAAGATTACTATTTTACCCTTACAAAACAAAAAAAAAGACACACATATATATAATCTACATTAATTGAACCTTAGCAGACGAATTCTCTTAACTGATCCAGACCATCTCCGCGACTTCTGCACTATCATCATCGTCATCATCAAAACTTCTTTTTCCTCTGCTGGCGTTGTTGACCTTGTTGGAGATTTTGGCTTTGTTGATCTAGACCACTTTGTTGGAGCTTCCTGCTGCTGGTAATGAACTATTCCTTCTTTTGCTTCTATTTCTCTTTCGTGCTTATTCATGGAGGTGCTTGGATATTGGCAGACCTTTAAGGTGTGTATAAATTATGCAAATATATAAACATGCAAGTATTCAATTAGTGTTACAACTAGTTCATAAATACCACAAATGTATTGGTCGTCAAGTAATACCTCATGGATGAGCACGAGGATCGTATTTCCTCGGCAACAGGGCCAAAAACTTGATGGACCTCTAAGGTGTGTGTAAATTATGCAAATATATAAACATAAGAGTATGCAATTAGTATTACAATTAGTCTGTAAATACCGAAAGTATACGGGTCATCAAGTAATACCTCGTGAGTGAGCACGAGGGTCGTATTTCCCCTGGAACAACGAGAGGCTCCTATTACTTCTTTTTTACTTAATCAATAGCCTAAACATTTGCGTTCTTTCTTTAATCTACTTCTACAATATATTACACAAAATAAAATTGGAGAATCATTAAATTCAATTGGAAGGAGTTGGGAGGTTGTATGATAGTTATCTTGATTATTAATTATGATAGGCGTTATGTGACAATCAGATTCTAGAAATGGACCGGGGGAATTTGAAGGCCTAGTAGCCCCAATCTCTTGTCGACTAGGTCTAAATCATTAGGAATTTAAGATGAAATCTCTTCTTACCCTAGCCTCCTATGTTTTCTTAAGTACGAGAATTCCATGAGAAAGGATAAAGCAAACCCTAAGCCTAAATGGCAATCAATCCCTAATCCAGAAATCTAGCTTTACCTAATTTCTTAGTACATGCATAGATCTATCATGGCATGTGTGTTATAAACATGGGGGCATAGCTTCCTCATCCACATTAACAAGAATATCTATTAAAAACATGTGATGAATCACATACACTAGAATGATATATTGAATTAATCAATTAAGATTCATAAATAATAATAGGACCTAGACATACAATTCCCCTCGAATTAGGTTCTTATGGATAATAACAGTGAAGCATTAAAGCATAAGAGAGCCACAAGACCAAGGAAAGAATAAATATGCGTTCAAAGTATAGACAACTCCCTTCAATAGGTCTCCGAAGGTTGAGGGTGGATGATACTTGTCACTCTCTCCCTCTTCAAAGGATGATCGTTGACTTCCTCTTTGAAAAATTCACCAGAATTTGATAAAATATAGGAGAAAACTCTTCTCCAGCCGCTAAGATCTCGAGATCTCCATAACTCCATCCTTCCTACCTTATTCGGCAAAAGAATCTCCCCAATTTTAGAGAATCCTAGGGTTTTTATAGTAGTCGAGTCTGCCATGGCCTCACCACGGGCGTTATGATGCCAGTGGTGAGTAAGTTATTACTTGGGCTCCAAGTCACATCCTAGCATAGCTCTCTATGTGTTGTCTGGTGAAATCACGGTCCTTATGGTTACCACAATGGCCGTTGTGAGGCTGTTGTGGACTCTGCGTTGCTTTCGGTGATTCCATGTTGCCACGACTTGATAATGACAATGGTAAGTATAGACAACATGCGTGGTGACTTTCCATCAAGCCCGTTGTGAGCCGTGGTGATGTCTTGATTCAGCAACTTGGTTCATTTTGCTTCAAAATGACCCTAAACTCGCTTCTTTTTCAATAAAACAGAAATAAAGGCTGTGGTGAACAAAAGAATGAAATTTCATCCTAATAAGGTGCTAAACATGTCAATTTTCATGCTGAATGCAGTGTAAATGATATAAAAAATATGATCTTTCTAACACTTATAAGATTCTTTTCCCAAAAAAAAATTACCCAAAAATTAAAAAGCAAAGCGAAAAAAGCAAATCAAATTAAAAGAAATCACAACTCACATCTCTTTTTCTCTCAAATTTTTTTATCACATCTTGGAATTTTTTTTTCCTTTTTTTAAGAAACAACCCAATCATGATTTACTTATATAGTAATCATAGAAGTTTGCATTCAACCTAGTTTGGTGGTTGGCTGGCGTGTTGTGCCCCCCTTCTTTATTTTTTTTTTGTAGTTTGGAGAGATTGACCTCGTTTTTCCTCGCTGGAGAAGTGAGGGGCTCTCTGAGTTAAATCATTCTATTCATTGATTAACTTTTAATTTATGATTTTATTTATTGTTGAATGGTTTTTATCAAGTTGGATTTTTTTTGGGGTTGTGATGAATTTGTTTGTTTATTTAGTTATTTTTTTTGGGGGGATTTTTGTGATGATGAAATGGTGGATTGTATTTTTTTTTTTTTGGGTTTTGTGATTGTTAATGTGTTGATGATGGTTTGGTTTGTTGAAGCTCTATTTATATAAAAGAGTTTCATTTTGTAGATGCATACTAAGTAATGTCTTGAATGGAGAAGAGATTTTAACCCGTTGTCTGCATTATAATAAAATATGTAGAAAGTCTATTTTTTATGAGAATGGTTGTGGGTGTTTAATTAAGCTTTCCAGTGATTTTTCTAGCCTTTAAAGTGTTGAAGTTTCCATTAAAGTGAAGATCTTTATTTATATTCACTGCTCTATTTATTCATATTCCTGCTATTGTTTACTTATTAGAATGTATAGGGGCAATGAATTTGGGTATCCCTTCTGATAAATATCTTCATATGCATCTTGTAATGAGGCCTATTTTATTTTATTTTATTTAAGCTTATTGGAGGAATTAGGAAGTAGCATAGCAATGCATATTGGCATCATCAGTTCATTCTGACAATATGAGAGGACAATGGAAGAACATATGAATTTTTCTTGAACTATATCTACATATATACATATCTATGTGTGCAGTTATTGTTTATATATCTAGGTTTTCAAAAATTTGACATATATACTTGTTATTTATGATATAGATGATGTTGACGAAGTCAAATTGTATTTCCTAATGTATATGTGCTACTTTTATGGTTTAAATCTCATGATTGCAACCTATGCATGGAAACAACGTTACAATAAAAGTAGATTTATTCAACATGAGATTGAGTCAACATTGAGTAGGCGTCGAAAACAAAATGAATACTTGAAGTTGGTGATTTATGAAAGTGACATAAAATGCATTGATAAGTTACGCATGGATCACGTTATTTTCATAACTTGTGTCAATTATTGACCACCACTAGTAGACTACAGGCTACAAAAAATGTTATGATTGAAGAGATGGTAGCAATGTTTTTAAACATTGTCGCACACCATGTCAAGAATAGGATAATCAAGTTTGATTTTGTTCGATCTGTCAAAATAGTTAGTCGATACTTTCATGCTGTATTGAGGTCAATTATCCTCTGTCATGGTGTTCTCCTAAAAAAATTGAACCAATCCCAGAGAATTCAAGTGATACTACGTGGAATAAGTGCCAACCTCTATGTATTCAAGTCATTACAGTGAGTTGGAGTGGCACGAAGGCAGTCACATTTGTGTATCCCGACTTGTGCATTGATAGCAAGATTTTCACCAATGAGCCCTTTTATTGAAGAAGAGTTGCGATCTATGGCATAAACATGTGCCCATTTATGTTGCCTCGATGAAAAGTGTGGAATTGGGAGTGTTTTGGCGGAGACTATAGCAGGTTACTGCAGCAAAGCACTACAACAATACACTGTAGCAGTTACTGTTCACAGCCGGCCGAAAATCAGGTTTCTAGAGAATCCACACGGGCGTGTGAAAATTCCCCACACTCGTGTGGAAATTCCACAGGCCCATGTGGAGTATCCACAGGGGGGTGTGGATGCCCGATTCCAACCCTATTTAAGCCGCGATTCAGCCCAATTTTGGGAGATCATTTTCACCCTTCTATCCAACTTTTCTCTATCTTTTGGGAGGCCGTCAGCTAGGGTTTTGAGAGGCTTTTGGCAAGTCTTTGGAGTGGTTCTACAAATTCAACACCGCGCTCCGCTTGGGTTATTGGGGGAGCTTTCGTCAGCATCAATCCGGCGAGGTGTGCCCTAGGCCGGACAAGGGGACCTTTGGAGAAGACGAGGCTACTCCACGAGACCATCAACACGAATACCGAGGAGGTTTTCCTATGGATTACTTGTTTTTACTTTCGATTTCATTATTGATTGCATCTTGCTCCATGGAGAGCTAAACCCTCTAGTGGGCACTTGGATTTTGTAAACCCTATGATGTTATTGTTTGTTTGACCTTTTATTATGCTTTCCTTAATTTATGTTTTAATTGAGTTTCAATCTTGAATGCTTGTTGAATGATTTCTCCCTTAAAGTGACACTAGGGTTGAGAGTTTATCTTGGTAACCTTTGTGGATTGGTGACACGCCACATGGGTGAGACAAAGCTAGATTGGAGAGGGTTAAGAGAGTAAGTCGAGAGGTAGTGGAGCATCCCCTTTCTCCTCCTGTGTGATTTGTCCTATCTCCAATTCCTAGAGCTCTTTGCGATTAAAATAGAGTGAAGAACTAAAGGATGAACTCCGCTGAGGCTTAGTTGCGCAAGCAACAGAGTGAAGCGTTGAAGTGACTTTAGTTTAAGGGGCTTAATTGTGACTAGGGGTCTTTCGCCTGGACCAAAAGGTTAGATCTACACATAGGAATAGGGTTTATCACTTGGAATCCCTAGAACTCCTTGCAACTTTATACAGTATGAGGTATTGAGACTGAGCGATTTCTCCTCCGGGACATAGTGTAGAGTTAGTCACGGTTGACCTTAGGTTTAGGACAGTGTGCTTTAGGATTTTCACGACTCATTAAGCATTAGTTAGGAAGTATAATAGTAGGTCTTGCACTTGAAACATTACTCCTAGGGGGAGCATTGTCCGAGTACCCCACTTCTATCGATTGCATTTCCTCTCACTTACTTGTGCCTCTCAATCTTGTTTCTTTTATTTCTGTTTATATCACATCTTATCAACAAAATCGTTATTCATCTCCACTTGGTTAAGTAGCAATTTTGGTATTTTTATTCCCTACTCCCTGTGGATATGATACCCCACTTACTTGGGATTTATTACTTCAACAAACCCGTGCACTTGCGGGTGACACGCAAGGGCCTTTGTCAGGTTTCTCAATCAAGTATAGTACACCCACTAGTTACAACAGACAACTTTGAGCTCAAGGTTGCTTTTGTACAGATGGTCCAGCATTTAGTACGATTCCATGGATTACTCGGACAAGGATCCTAACAGTCATATTGGGGGATTTCTCGAAGTGTGTTATATGCTAAAGATTAACAATGTCTCTGATGATGCAATCAGACTTCTCTTGTTGCCATTCTCATTAAATGGAAGACCTAAGTAGTGGCTCCAGGCTCTTCCTATAACATCTATCACGATTTGGGAGTAGCTTGTCAAGTCATTCTTTGGGTTGTTATTTCCCACTAGGAAGAATGACAAAGTTGCATCAAGATATTTAAAATTATGCATAGTTAGGTACTTAATCACTATTTTGAGGCATGGGAGAGATTCAAAGACTTGCTAAATAAATACCCATATCACAACCTCCTCGAATGGATGGAAGTTCATATTTTCCATTAAGGCCTAAATCAAGGCATCAGGCAGCTTATAGACTCAGCAGAAATAGGATCACTTGGCAGGAAGACTCCCCAAGGCAGCCAAGCAATTGATAGAAGAGATTCCTATAAATAATTAGCAGTAGAACTAGAGAGGCAAATTAGTTGTGAAGCTGGACGGGATGATTGAAATTAGTGAAGTCACAGCACTTGCAGCCCAGGTGGAAGCTTTAAGTAGAAAGATTGATAACTTATCTGCTTAGAAGTCAGCTATAGTCATGCGTGTGACACGTGTGGAGGAGGACATGCCTCGATAGATTGTTAAATTCTAGGAGCGGCACATAGACCCATCGGACAAGTGGATTTCCATTGGAAAGTGTCCTCGAAAAATAAGGGAACACCTATAGTGGCACATATATCTAGGATGGCAGAATCATCCTAATTTTTCTTAGGAAAATCAAGGGTATCAGTAAAAGTCCCCACCATGATTTCCTCTTAATTAGCAAGACGACAAGAGACCCACATTGGAGAAAGTACTTACTCTGTTCATTTATAGCACGGATGTTAAGTTCAATAATACAAAAAATGATTCCAAATCATAGAGGCATCGATGAGAAACTAGAAAGCTTCTCTTCAAAATTTAGAGAATCAAGTAAGGGTAGATTGCTAAACTATTGTCCGAACGTCGTCAAGCGAATTTTCCTAGTAATATTGAAGACAACCCCCATGAGCATCTGAAAGCTATCACTCTTCAAAGTGCTAGAAAGGTGGGGATGGGTAGTGAAAAGGTGATGGAAAATGAAAAGGGACCAAAAAATAAGGTTATTGAGAGTTCGGCATGGGAAGGAGAATCTGCTCCAAATATTAAGAAGAGAACACCACCATAGGTGAATAAGTATGATGAATGATCACACGTACAAACAATTCAAGAGATTTCTAGATTTATTGAAAGCAATTACACATTAATGTCTCGTTTGTTGATGGCTTGTCTCAACTAAGTTTCTCAAGGACGTATGACAATACCCCTTGCGTGTTGACACGTCCGAATATGCGTGTAAACCGCAAGTGCATGGGTGTCGAAGTAATAATTACCCCGGTGAGTGGGTAGTCGAATCCACAAGGAACGGAAGTATTAGTATTAACCAATTCTTAGTTATCTAATCGAAATCAATGAATGTGATGAAATGAACAAATTGCAAGAGAATTAATAAGCAAGCAAATGGGCAAGAAAAACAAGTAAAGGAGATCTCAATCAATAAAGATGAGGTACCCGGACAATGCTCCCCCTAGGATCTAACACGAAGCTCAAGATTCACTAAATGCTTCCAAACCGAGTCTAATGAGTTGAGGTAATCCAAGAACAACCGGCCCTTGCCTCCAAGCCACCGGTACTAGTCCCCTACAAGGTCCCGGCAGAGAAATCACTCAATCTTAACACCTCACACCCCATATGACCTCAATACGCTCTAGGGACACCTAAGAGTGAAACCGATTCCTAAAGATAGATCCAACCGTAATTCCCGGTGAAGGATCCCTAACATCCTACAAGGTCCCGGCGGAGAAATCTCTCAATCTCACACCTCACACCAAATATGGTTGCATAGAGTTTAGGGAATACGGAGATAGGAAACACTCAATCGGAAGGGAAAGGGGACACTCCACTATCTCATGACTCACCCTCTCAACCCTCTTTAACCTTAAAGTTCTAACTCTAATGGAGACCTCTCTCTCATCAAAGTAACAAATCATGCAAATCCAATCAACCACAAGGATTAATTAAACAAGCAAGCAATGGGAATACAAGATTAAAACTCAAATCAACTCGGATTTAATAGAAACATAAAGCAAATCATTACAAAAACATAGATCCTAGGGTTCACATGCCCAAATACCCACTAGGGTTTAGCCCTCCATGGAGCAAGTTACAAAACAATGATGAATACAATGAAAAGCAATGAAAACCATGAAGTAAAACCCCCTTAAATTCGTGATGATGGCCTTGATGGGTCGCCCAACGTCTTGAAGAATCCTTCTCCGAAGCTAGGTCGCCGAAGGCTCCCTCTATGCTATGACGGAGAGAATATCGATCAAAGTTGGTGATGGACGCCCCCAATATCGCCAAAGACCTCCTCCAAAACCCTAGCCACCTTGCCTTCAAAGTGCTCATGAAAACCCTAGCCAAAAGTCTCCAAAAAATAGGGCAAATGGCCTATTTAAAGCCCAAAACTGCGCCTGTCACGTGCCCCCACACGCCCATGTAGATTTTTCATGCGCCCATGTGGGCTGCAGGAATTTCCATGCATGGCGCATGAACAGTAATTTTGCTACAATACTACTACAGCTGTATTGATACAGTACTTTTCACAAAACGCGGTCCAAACACTCTTCTCATGTGGCCACATGTCCGGGCACACATCCATGTGGTAGGCTATAAAACTTCTCTTCACCGACGTATCTTTGAAAGGTCTTGCAATCTTCACAAAGAGAAGGAACATGAAGATGTGGCTGCCTTTGTGCCTTTCCAACTAGTGAATTGACTTGAATCTTCTTGAAAGTTGGCACACATCTCCACGTTTATGAACTCCTCTCGTGTCTTGGTCCTTGAATTGAACAAGAACTCCCAACATTGTGTCTTTATAGCCTATCTTTGCTTCCTTTTTACTCTTCAAGCCATTCACAACCTATATGCATAAAAGAACACCAAATACACTATATGAGACATAAACCATGGTAAAAATGATGCTCAGTGCACGTAAAACATATATAAAAATATGTCTACTCAAGCACTTATCACGTCTGACCCGCAAGTGCAAGGGTTTGTCAAAGTAATAAATCACATGTGAGTGGGTATCATATCCACAAGGAGTAGGGAATAAAAATAACAAGATTGCTATCTAACTAAGTGAAGACAGAATAATGATTTTGTTAATAAAATGTAATGAAAGCAAGAAAAAAAGAAACAGGAAAGAGAGAAGCACAAATAGAGGAGAGGTAAGGCAATCAATAGAAGTGGGGTACTCGGATATTGTTCCACCTAGGACAATTGCTTCAAGTGCAAGATCAACTATTATATCTCCTAATTGACAGTTAATTAGTCATGGAAATGCTTAAACACACGGTTCAAAACCTAATGTCAACCGTGACTAACTCTACACTATGTCCTGGTGGAGAAATCGATCAATCTCAACACCTCACACAGTGTAGAGTTGAAAGACACTCTAGGGATTTCAAGTGATAAACCCTATTAAAATGTATGGATCTAACACTTTGGTTCAAGCTAAAGACACCTAGTCACAATTAAGCCCTAGGTGCTAAAGTCACTTCAACACTTCACTCTGTTGCATATGCAACTAAGCCCCAGCGGAGGTCATCCCTCAGCCCATTCACTCTACTATAACCACAAAGAACTCTTGGAACGTGGAGGTAGGATAAATCACATCGAAGGGGAAAGGGGAAGCTCCTCTATCTCTCGACTCACCCTCTTACCCTCTCCAATCTTGCAATGTCTAACCCTTATGGTGTGTCACTCACTCACAAAGGTTACCAATGTATACTCTCAACCCTAGTGTCACTCTAAGGGAGAAATCATGCAACAAGCATTCAAGATTGAACTTAATTAAAGACATCAATTAAGGAAAATATAATAGAAGATTAATGAAACAAATACATCCTAGGGTTCACAAATCCAAGTACCCACTAGGGGTTCAGCTCTCCATGGAGCTAGTTATAATCAATAATGAAATCAACTGTAAAAATAAGTAATCCATAGAAAAACACCTCGGTATTCATGTCGATGGTCTTATGGAGTAGCCTTGTCTTCTCAAAAGGTCCCCTTGTCCGGACTAGAGCACACCTCGCTGAATCGATCTCGACGAAAGCTCCCCCAATAACTTCTTCCAAGCGGAACGTGGTGTCGAGTCCATAGAACCACTCCAAAGACTTGCCAAAAGCCTCTCAAAACATTAGCCAACGCCCTCCTAAAAGATAGAGAAAAGTTGGAGAGAAGGGTGAAAAGGATCCCTAAAAATTGGGCTGAATCACGGCTTAAATAGGGCTGGAATCGGGCATCCACATGCCCGTGTGGATTCTCTGAAAACCTGATTTTCGGCCAGCTGTGAACAATAACTACTACAGTGATATGCTACAGTAAGATGCTACAGTACTCGGTCAAAACACTCCCAATTCCACATTTTTCATTGAGGCAACATAAATGGGCACATGTTTATGCCGTAGATCGCAACACTTCTTCAATCAAAGGCCTCATTGGAGAAGATCTTGCTATCAATGCACAAGTCAGGATACGCAAATGTGATTGCCTTCGTGCACCTCCAACTCATTCTAATGACTTGAATACATGGAGGTTGGCACACATTCACGTATCTTAGAGCCCTACTTGTGTCTTCGCGTTTGTTCCTTCCAAGATTGCACCAAATAGTGCGTTCATGATCTACTTTTGGCTTCTTTTCTTAATACTTAGCTCACAACTCTACATGCACAAAAGAACACAAATACATATGTATTAGCACTTAAACCTGATAAAAGTAATGTTTATCATAAGGAAAGAATCCTTTGCATTCTTAACACACAAGTACTTATCAACCTACTAAGAAACAAGAAGAAATTTGAGGAGATGTCGACGGTGACATTAAGCTAAAGGAGCTTAGTGTTGCTACAGAATCGGGTACCGAGGAAACAAAATGATGAGGGAGTTTCGCTATCTCTTGTAACATATGTGATTTGATAAATGAGAAATCCCTAGCGGATCTAGGTGCTAGTATGACAAACACCCTTTTGTGTGTGTACCGCAAGTGCATGGGTTTGTCGAAGTAATAATACCCCGGTGAGTGGGTAGTCTAATCCATAGGGAATAGTGATTAGAAACACAAAGATTGATATTTAACTAAAACGAGGATGAATTAACAGTGATGTGAATAAGAATCAATCTAAATAGAAATAAGAAAAGAAGAAGGAGGTTCAAATAAAAGATGGGAGAGGCAATCGACAAAAATCGGGGTACCCGGACATTGCTCACCCTGGGACTATTGTTTCAAGTGCAAAGACCAATCATTATGTTCCCTAACTAATGGTTAATGAGTCATGGAGATCCTTAAACATACGGTCCCAAAACTTAAGGTCACCCGTGACTAACCCTACACTATGCCCAGGTGGAGAAATCTCTCAGTCTCGACCCCTAATACTATGCTAGGTTGCTTTGGGCTCTAGGGATTCCAAGTGATAAACCCTATTCTCTAAAATAAATTTAACCCTTTGGTCCAAGCTAAAGACCCCTAGTCATGATTAAGCCCCAGATACTAAGGATTACTTCAACGCTTCACTCAGTTCTTGCACAACTAAGCCCCAGCGAAGTTCGTCTCGTAGCACTTCACTCTTTTGTGATTACAAAGAACTCTTGGAAAGTGGAGGTAGGATAAATCACACCAGAGGAGAAAGGGGACACTCCGATAACTCTCGACTCACCCTCTCAACCCTCTCCAATCTAGCATTGTCTAACCCTCATGGTGTGTCACTCATCCACAAGGATTACCAAAATGGTTTCTCAACCCTAGTGTTACTCTAAGGGAAAATTAGCTCAACAAGCATTCAAGATTGGAACTCAATTAAAACATCAATTAAAGAAAGCATAATAAAAGGTCAAACATACAACATCATCCTAGGGTTTACAAGTCCAAGTACCCATTAGGGGTTTAGCTCTCTATGGATCAAAACATAATCAATAATGAAATCAAAAGTAAATATATGCAATTAATGAATCAAAACCCTTGGTGTTCATGCCGATGGTCTTGTGGAGTGGCCGCATCTTCTCCAAAGGTCCCCTCATCATGCCTAGGGCACACCTCGTCCGATCGATGCCGATGAAAGCTTCCCCAATAACTCTCTTACGAAGGAAACGCGATTTCAAAGACCATAAACCCCTCCAAAACCTAGACAAAGCCTCTCCAAACTCTAACCATGGGCACCTCCAAAAATGGAGAAAAGATACAAAAAAAGATGGAAAAGAGAGTTCTCAAATCGAGCTGAAATCGCGACTTAAATAGGGCTGGAATCGGGCATCCACACGGGCATGTGGAATTTCTACACGCCTGTGTCAATCTCCAGGAAATCAATTCTCTGTGGCCTGTGAACAGTAACTGCTATAGTAAATTACTACAGTGATTTGCTATGCTAACCTGCTACTGTACTCCGCCAAAATACGCCCAAATCCACACTTTTCATCGAGTTAACATAAACGAGCACACATCTACGTTGTAGATTGCGTTGCATTTTCAAATAAAAACACATTTGACGACAATGTTGCTAGCATTGCATAAGTCGAAACACATGAGTGTGACTGCCTTTGTACTCCTCCAATTTGCATATTTTGTTGAACACCATGGAGATTGGCACACACTCACATGTCTTTGAGCACAACTTGTGTCTTCTCGTTTGTTCACAACAAGATTTCATCAACTAAGTGCACTCGCAATCTACTTTGGCTTCTTTCTTCAATATTTGCCTCCACAACCTTACATGCAGAAAAGAACACAAATACACATGTATTAGCGATAGAATCTGTGAAAAGTAATGTTTATCATAAGAAAAGAATACTTCGTATTACTAATACACGAGCACTTATCAAACTCCCCCACACTTAAGCTTTTGCTTGTCCTCAAGCAAAAATAAAATATTGAAGCATAAAAGAAGGAAATATTGAAAGTGCTTGGCCTTAGGTTTACCAAAGCATGGAAGGGAAGCATTCTACAAGTAAGGGAATTTTAACACTAAATACGAAAAAAATTAATGCTTTAGCTAAAAACTCGAATAAAAAAGGACAACACACCCGAAATCGTGTAAGAGTGTGTAGACTCACTCAAGTCGACCAAACATATACTCCTCAAAGTTCCAAGCATAGGGAGCTTATTTATGTACAAGACAAAGCAAAGAGACGGTAGTAGCTTCACACATCCTCTAAGCTAGCCCTTTCCGAAGCGGCCGCTAAGGTGGCTTTTCACACTTTCGAGGTGGTAGCTTTTTCTACCGGGGTAGTAGCTTTCACTCATCCCACTAGATAGCTCTTTCTCTCATTAGGGCATAACTAGTATCCGACTTATGAGAGTAGCTTCATACTTCATAGGTGGTAGCTCTTTACACCCCAAATGTACAACCAAAACAACCATTTTTTTTTCAAAAATTAACACAAGAAATAAAACTAATTAGTCCCTTAAACATCAAACTTGAGTTTCCACAAGGTTTCAAGAGCGAGTAGTGCAACAAGTGTCAATCGGGCAAAAACGTCTTAGAAATTCAAGTAAAAACTAGAGCATGAAAACATTTAATGTTAAAAATTCTCTTCAACTTAAGAATATGACCATTGCACTTAAGGTGAACCGCCATTGGCTATGTGGGCATATAATTTAAGTCAAAACTTGTGTAATGTACATGTGTAATATGAACTCCCCCCCACACTTAAGATGTACATTTCCCTCAATGTACGCATGCAAGCACAATATGATATAAATCAATCAAAAGCATATGTAAAAGTGGGCAATTAAAACAATACTCCCCTAAACTCCGAATGGTATGTTTGATGTAGATATATTCATTGAGAGTTGAGTCCTAATGGGTTGTGGAGTACACATGGTCATAAGACCGTGTCCATGACTATTCCTCAAATTCCATACTCACAAGACCATCTGCACACATACACAAGGGGGTTCAGTGAAGCTCAACAAAAACAAAATAAAACTCAAGTATATAAAAATAAAGCAATGAAATAGAACTCGAGACAATGAAAAGGAAAGATAAACTCAAAAGGAAGATCATTTTTGAGTAGTACAAGTCCAAAATATAATGCAAAAGTAAAATACGAGAAATAAAAACAAAAGAAACTAAAGATGCCTCAATCATTGGTGTCTGCTGGTAGCTGCTTTGCTGCTACTTGTGGCAGTAAAGAGATAACTGGTGGATCGACTGGTGCTGGAACTGGTGATGATGGTGCCAGTGATGCTGGAGGGGTTGGTGTAGCTCTGGCCCTCATTATGAATGGTGAGGTCATGTCTCTCCCAAGTAGCTACTGTAGAATATCCATACGTGCCATCACCTCAGTGTGCTTCACTACCTACAGCACTCGAACCTCAGCTCAATCAGACTTGAAGACCCCTAACGCTCTCTTGAGCCTCTCAAAATGATCATGGGCTCGAGTCGGTGAGAAGATCCGCACTAGAGGAAGCTCCTGTGCTGTAGGTGGGGCCTCGGTCTCAATCGGCTCCGGTTATGGCTCAGGCACAGGCTGAGAACCCTCTCTTACATCACCTCGGCCTCGACTGGCTCTGGTGGGGATTCTCGAGGATGCTTGCCAGCTGCCTTCTTTATTCTGGGGCCATATCTCCAAGTATTGAAAAGAAAACCGATCAAATTAATTCAAAATAACAATACTGCAGACATCCACACACTCGTGTGAATCCACAGGGCGTGAAACCAGCACGGCCACTATGCAGTACACTCCAAAATACATCATAAATTCGTTCTAAAATGCTTCTAAAACATACATTCATCATTTAAACATCAAAATGAAGCACATTAACTAGATTTAATTGAATAGAATCAAGTATGGCGAAGAAAAGAGAGAATGAGGGTTTACTGACAAGATGAAGATGAAAACCTTGAAATCGGCCAGAAAAGTAGAGTGAAATCTCTCTAAGTCGACGGTGTAAGGTTGGCAGAGTGCAAGGATGTGTTCTCAAATCTGTTTGGGAGTGTGAAAATGAAAAGTAAAACAAGATTTATAAAGAGAAATCACGGTCTTTTGAATTTCTGTAGATTTACACGAGCGTGTGGAAAATTGCCCACGCCCGTGTGACTCCACAGGAGAGCCTCACAGGGGCAGACACACGCCCCTGTATACTCTTGGGATGGCATTCTTTGGCTCTGAACGCATCCACACGGACATGTGGAAATTCCACACGGCCGTGGGTCTTCACAAGGCCCTTCACAGGGTCATTCACACGGTCCTTTGTCTTCTCGGGATGGAGGGGATTTTCTCTGCAGAGTTTCACACGGGTGTGTGGAAATTCTCAATGCCCATTTGTAGTTCACAGGGTAGGACACAGGGGCAGACACACGCCCCTGTGTTTTCTCAGGATAAAGCTCTGAACTTCTTTAGAGAAACACACGCACGTATGGAAATTACCCACGAGCGTGTGACCATCATAAGGTCATTCACAGGGGCAGTCACACACCCATGTGTCCTCTCAGGATCAGCTCTGAACGAAAACATTCACCGGTGTGAAAAATCCACACGCCCGTATGTCTTCTCTAGATGACTTAGAAAAATTTTACAGACTTCGCTGAAAATTTCTAAACATTTACATCTATTCAAAGCCTACCCATATTATGCAAATGTAACCAGAGAATCATGAAAAACATGCTCAAACAACTAAGAAAACTATGCCACACACAATTAAGAACAAGATAATACAAACAATCCACAAGAAAATCACAACAATAGCATGTAAAAGATCAAGACACCAACACTCAAGCTCTTATTCATGCAAATACTAACTAATACCTAGAAAAACAGTAAAGACTTGGGTTGCCTCTAAAAAAGGGCTTATTTAACGTTACTAAGCTTGACATACCTGACCTTACCTCACGAGGGCTCATAGATAAAGATTTTCCTCTTACCCATGACTTGAAAGCATGATGAACATAGTCTTTTGAAGGTAGAGGGGGAATTATCAATTATGTTACCACACAAGGGTTCATCACCCTTACTCCATTCTTGCTCATCGCCATTAGCCTTGGGGTGTTTCTTGTGATGTCTCTTAGCACGCTTCATCTTCCAGAGCATCTTTTTCATGATCCCCGTGTAGGTTGTATCTTTTCTTCTAGACCAAGTGTCATCACGTCTTCATTCTCCACTTCTTGGTCTAGCAACCCCTCGTACGGGACTGGATTCATCATTTCCTACACATATTCATCTATTAGTTCATTAGTAGTGTCAACAAAGTAAAGAGTATCATCAAAGTCTAGAGAATGTCTCATGGCTTCGGCGAGGCGGTATGTAAGCTTGTCATCCTCAACTCGTAAAGTCAACTCTCCGCCATCCATGTCGATGAAAGCTTTGGAAGTGAACAAGAAGGGCCTTCCAAGTATCAAAGGAACTTCGACATCCTCATTAATATCCAACACTACAAAGTCCACAGGAAATATGTTATTGTCAATCTTCACAAGTACGTCTTCGATGATGCCGTTCGGATGTCTAACCGTTCAGTCCGCCAATTGTAATGTCATCCAAGTGGACCTAGGGTCTCCCAATTCTAGCTTTTGGAAGAATGTATAAGGCATGATGTTGATGCTAGCCCCTGAGTACGCCAATGCCTTCTCTTTACCTAAATTACCAATATTGCACATAATGATGAAGCTTCTAGGGTCCTTCTTCTTGTTTCGGCATATTCTTTTGCAACACCGCCGAATATGACGCATCTAAGATCATAGATGCACTTTCCTCCAACTTCCTCTTGTTGGTCAAAAGGTCTTTTAGAAACTTTGCATACCGAGGCATTTGAGACCACGCCTCCACAAATGGGATGTTGATGTGCAACTGCTTGAATAACCCCATGAACTTCTTGTATTACTCATCATTTTGATCGTTCTTCAACCTTGAAGGATAAGGGATTCTTGGCTTGTAAGGTGGGATACTACCTCCTTTCCTTTTGTTCTCTCCTCAACCTCTATGACTTCGGTGTTTGAACATTAGTCATCTCACTTGGAAGCCTACCCTCAACCTCACGACCACTTCTCAAAGTAATCACCTTCACATGTTCTCTCAGATTAGTTTTGGTGTTACTAGGCAAGCTTCCTTGAGGTTTCTCTGATAACGATGTCGCAATTTGCCCCACTTAATTCTCTAAATTGTGCAATGATACGGAGTGGTTGCGAAGTATGGCTTCAACTGATTGAAATCTTATATCTGACGATTGAATGAACTTGGTCAAAGCCTTCTCTAGATCGGTCATCCAATTTTTCCAATCCTAAAACTTGGTTCTCCATATTTGGGGCTTGTTGTTGTTGTTGGAAACCCGGTGGTGCCATTGTCTTCTACTGCCCTTGATTACTCCATGAAAGATTCGGGTGGCTCCTCCAACCCAGATTGTAGGTGTTGCTATATGAATTGCCTTGCTTTCTCATTGCATTACCCACAAAGTGCACTTGTTCTACCGAGGATGTACCACCAATAAAAATTGGGCAATCAGATGGAGCATGTCCTTCCCCACACCTTGTCCAACTAGTCACGGCCATCACTCTATTAGAAGTAAAAGTGTCTAACTTCTTGCTCAATGACTCAACTTGGGCCGCCAATGAAGTAATTACGTCAATCTCATGAAGTCCGGCTACCTTCTTTCTGTCTCTTATGTTCCACTGATAACTGTTCATAGCCATTTCTACAATGAGAAACTGGGCTTCTTCTGGGGTCTTACTCCCTAAGGTACCTCCTGCAGCAGCATCAAGTAACTTTTCTTGTGCTCGGGTTCAACCCATTATAGATTGTCTGAATGATCATCCAGTCGAGGAACCTATGTTGAGGACATTTCCGCAGGAGCTCCTTGAACCTATCCCATGTCTCAAATAGAGACTCCAATTCCATTTGCACAAAGGAGAATATTTTTATTCCCTAAGCTTTGCAGATTTTTCGGGAGGGAAATATCGGGCAAGAAAAACTTCTACCATCTCCTCCCATGTAGTGATCGATGCTCGAGGTAATGAATGTAGCCATTGCTTCATTCTCCCTTTCTAGGAAAATGGGAAGGCCCTCAACTTGATAGCATTATCCATAACACCATTGATCTTGAGCATATCGTATACTTCTCAGAAGTTCTTTATGTGATTGATTGGATCCTCATCAGTGAAACATTTAACTATGCTGACTGCTGTAATATTTTGATGAATGCTGGCTTGAGCTAAAAATTCTGAGCTGTAATCGGTGGCCGCACAATGCTAGATTATGTACCAAGAACAGCGGGTCTAGTATAATCGGATAGTGTCCATTACTGCTCATTCTACCATTCACCTTCTACCTCAGCTTGATTTGTCTATTCTTGCACAGATTCTTTACCCCTTCTATGAAATGTTCGTTCAAGTTCGGGATCACCTTCAACCAATATCGAAGGGTTCCCTCGGTTCATAACCTAGAGCTGCAACCAAAGAAAGAAAAACAAATCAGAACGATGGAAGAATAAGAAAGTGTGAAATATAATAAATGGTGAATAGTTAAAATAGCAAAGTGTAAAGTTCTTCTAAAATGCCTATTCTCCAGCAACGGCGCCAAAAACTTTACAAACGCCTTTTTGTGTGTGTACCGCAAGTGCACGGATTTGTCGAAGTAATAATATCCTAGTGAGTGGGTAGTCAAATCCACAGGAAATAGTGATTAGAAACACAAAGATTTCTATTTTACTAAAATGAGTATGAATTAATAGTGATGTGAATAAGAATCAATGCAAATAGAAATAAGTAAAAGAAAAAAGAGGCATAAATAAAAGATAGGAGAGGCAATCGATGATAAATGGGGCACCCGGACATTGCTCACCCTAGGACTATTGTTTCAAGTGCAAGACCAATCATTATGTTCCCTAACTAATGCTTAATGAGTCGTGGAGATCTTAAACACATGGTCCCAAAACTTAAGGTCAACCGTGACTAATCCAACACTATGCCCCCGGTGGAGAAATCTCTCAGTCTCGACACTTCACACTATCCTAGGTTGCTTTAGGCTCTAGGGATTCCAAGTGATAAACCCTATTCTCTAAAATAGATCCAACCCTTTGGTATAGGCGAAAGACCCCTAGTCATAATTAAGCCCCAGATACTAAAAATTACTTCAATGCTTCACTCTGTTGCTTGCTCAAATTAGCCCAACGGAGTTCGTCTCTTAAAACTTCACTCTATTATGACCATAAAAAACTCTTGGAACATGGAGGTAGGATAAATCACACCGGAGGGGAAAGGGGACGATCCGCTACCTCTCGACTTACCCTCTCGACCCTCTCCAATCATTCATTGTCTAACCCTTATGGTGTGTCACTCATCCACAAGGATTATCAAAATGGATTCTCAACCCTAGTGTCACTCTAAATGAAAATCAACTTAATAAGCATTCAAGATTAGAACTCAATTAAAACATCAATTAAAGAAAGCATAATAAAATATCAAAGAGACAACATCATCCTAGGGTTTACAAGTCAAAGTACCCACTAAGGGTTTAGTTCTCTATGAAGCAAAATACAATCAATAATGAAATCAAAAGTAAAAATATGCAATCCATGAATAAAACCCCCTTGGTGTTCGTGTCAATATTCTTGTGGAGTGGTCGCGTCTTCTCCAAAGGTCCCCTCGTCAAGCCTAAGGCACACCTCACCGGATCGGTATTGACGAAAGCTCCCCCAATAATTCTCTTCCGAAGGAAACACAGTGTCGAAGGCCGTAAAGCCCTCCAACACCTAGCCAAAGCCTCTCCAAACCCTATCCATGGGTGGCTCCAAAGGTGGGGAAAAGATAAACAAAAGATGAAAAGAGAGTTCTCAAATCGGTCTAAATCCGTGACTTAAATAGGGCTAGAATCGGGCATCCACACGGGTGTGTGGGATTTCCACACCCCCGTGTGAATCTCCAGGAAATCAATTCTCTGCGGCCTGTGAACAGTAAGTGCTATAGTAAATTACTATAATGATTTACTACACTACAGTACTACAGTACTTCACAAAAATACTCCCGAATCCACACTTTTCATCGAGGCAACATAAACGGGCACATGTCTACGTTGTAGATTGCGTTGTATCTTCAAATAAAAGCATATTTGACGACAATATTGCTAGCATTGCACAAGTCGGAACACATCGTGTAATGCTCATCGTAAGAAAAAGAATACTTCGCATTACTAATACACAAGGCACTTATCATAGTATCAATGTAATGCCTTACACCTTGTTTAGAAGACTTGGACTTTGTGACCTTAAGCCAACTAGGATGACCTTGTAACTAGCAGATTGCTCCATTAGACATCCTAGGGGAATCATAGAAAATGTATTGGTTAAAGTTGACAAATTTATTTTTTCAATAGACTTTGTGATTTTAGATGTTAATGAAGATGTTAAGGTGCCCCTAATGGTAGGATGACACTTAGGGTTGGGGATGAGGAAGTCATGTTTGCTTTATCTGATGCCATGAAATATCCTTCTTTTTTGGATGATACATGTTATTTTCTTCATAGGATTGATTCAATTGTTGATGAATGTGTGCAAGAAATTTTACATAAGAAGTCTTTTGAGGAGTCATTGGATGACCCATCACATTGAAGAGACCACCATTTTGCTTACACCAATTGTGATTGAGGAAAACAAGAGCAAAAAGTATTAGAGAGAGGTCACTTTCCACAAGAAAGGCAATAGAAAACCTTCACCCAAGGAGGAAACCTCCAAGTTAGTCAACTTCATTGGTAAGTTCCCTATTTTCTATGATATTGCAGTTGGGCACTATTATAGGGACATTCATGTTGGCCTTAAGCAAAGTTTTTACTTTGAACTTCCTTGACATGGGCCTTTTAGGTACGTCAAGCTAGTAACATTAAAGAAGTGCTTCTTGGGAGGCAGCCCAAGCAAAAAAAAATTTTGTATTTTGCTGAGTTTGAGTCTTTAGCAGTTATTTTATAGTTTTACTTGATTCACTAATAATTGCTCGGCTTGTCTTGAATTTTCATGTGTTGGTTGGATGTTTGCTATCGTAAACACTTATTGTTATGCTTCCCAGGTCATTTTTGTATTTCAACTTGACATTAGGAAAATAAGGAAAAATTTTTGCTTAAATTTTCCAAGACTCTTATAGGCTACTTACGCCCATAATAAAGGTCGTAAGCCTCAAGTAGAGAGCTTTATGGGTATCTTATGCCCATAAGCCATCCAGCAAAGGGGAGCCAGAGAGTCTTATGAATGCACTTACGACCCATAAGTCCTAAAAAAAGCATGTTTTAGAGGTTCTGTAAGGGTGACTTACACCCGTAAGTCTTGCTGTAAGGGTCATCTAGAGCCCTTTACGGCCAGACTTTAAACCCTTATGGCTCATAACTTCCATGAATATAACTTAGGTCTCATACATGCATCTTACTCTTGTATGATAGATTGTAAGAGCAAGAGAGAGAACCTTACCGACTATAGTGTTAAGCCTCTTATGGTTGTAACCTAGGTTGTAAAGGAGATGTACCCTTATGGGGTAGGCCTTACAGCCGTAAGCCCTATAATTATTCATTCAGAGAGACTTACGGTCGCGACTTATGCTTGTAAGCTGCCCGTAAGCACCTTGGGTTTTAGCGCCGTAGGTGATCTTTGGTCTTCATTTCGATTGATTTCTCATTGGATTAAGATCACTAGTGTCAGTTTTCTCCTCCCATTCTACTTCCTTTGTCTTCTTTTTTTCATTTATGGGTTTTTTTTAACTGGCTGGATCATCTATCAAGCTTTCCCACCGGCTAGTTTTTCTTCTTCTTCTTTGATTCAAAGGTATGTTCATTTTTCATGATCCTTGAGTCAAATAATTGATGCTTTGCATGGAAAAGGATGGATGAATGATTAACATTACTTTATAAAAGTTTTTTATGCTTAAATTATAAAATTTTGAGCTCCAATGTACAGGAAGGATCCTTATGGCCTAAGCTCGTGGCTTATTGCAGTAAGGGTCACCATAAAGGTGACTTTGCCCGAGGCTTTTAGCCATAATCCTTCCCGTAAGCAAGCCGTAAGCACTCCTAGTTTAAGACAATTTTATATTTTTCTGTTATAAACTTTGTATTTTCTTATTAGAGCATGGAGAGAGCAAAAAGAGCGACTTCTAGGCCGGCCAAGAGGAAGAGACTAGAGGCATCTACCTCGGTCCTACCGAGGAGGATATATTGACTTTTCTAATACCCTCGGTCCCAACATTTCAAGAGGTTAACTTCCAAGAGTGGTTCACTCGCTTGAGAACAAAGCGGTTTGGTCAGTCCAGCATGGTGGACTAGCCTTTTCTTACGCAGTTGGGACTTGAAGAGGAGATCCGGAGGATATTCTAGACCGGCAATTGGAGCCGGTTTTTCTCCTATGAGGGGCAAGTTAATAGAGACACAATCCTCGAGGTTCTCTCCACCTTTGAGGGTGGACTGAGGATTGGTAGGATTCAATCAAGCGAGCTCCATCAGATTTTAGTTATTTAGGGAACAATAGTGGATATCCTTTACTGATTTCACTCTATTATCGGGGCTATATAACATAGACTTTACTAGCACCCCTCAATACGAGCAGTTGTTGATCAACTTTTCTTCTAGCGTCACTGCCATGGGAGTTTTGCATCACTTGAGTCGAGGGCTGAGTTACGAGCCAAGCCTCATAAATGCCTCTTTCCTCACTTGCTCAACTCAAAGGTACATCAATGCTATCATGGCTCGCTCTTTTGGAGGTAGGGTTGATAGTACTTGAGTGGTGGGGTGATAGGAGCTCCTATTTCTCTCCAGCTTGGTTGAGCGTCACGCCCTCCACGTAGGCTATACGTTAGCAAACGTCATCTCTTATTAGCCACAGCATGTATGCCTCGGTGTGATCTCTGTCGGCCCCTATATCACATGATCGACCCAAGGGATGGGGCTGGAGGATCGACTCCAGGGACAGGAGGTGGTGGGCAGCACATCTCCCCTCAGCCTTGACACATTATGGCTAATAGAGATGATGGTGCATCGCAGTGCCCATTTCATCCTCACCCTGATAACAATGCAGTGACCAGCAAGGAGTGAGGATGAGGATAATGAGTCAATGATGAGTTCGGCAGTGAGTTATCCTTGCCATCCACTATTGAGCCAGCTAGTCCATTCAGTCAAGAAGCTCCTCTTAAACACAAATCACAGATATAGGAGCTGTAGTAACTCAACTGCAAAAGGGCTAGTAGTCCATCTTATTGAGCTAGGCACAGCTCGAGGCCTACCTCGGTTGTGCTTTGGACTAATTACCAAGACAGGTCCCTCCTCCCGCTCCAGCTTCTCCAACTTCAACTCCTCCATTATCATCGCATCCACTGATAGATTTCTCATTGTCAGACGCGGCCAAGCATTGATAGCTCTTTCATTTCATTTTTAGACTTTGTATTCAGTATTTTGGCAAGGGTTAGCCATGCCTATTTTGTATCTATTTTGAAACTTTTATTAGATTTTATTTTCTGTTTTGTTATTTTGTTTTGCAGCATCCAACAACCTCAATTGTAAAGAAGATGCTCACTTGGTCATTTATTGATATTGAGTGATTCCCAAACTGCTGGGCACAACAAAGGACACACTAGACCAGTTCCAAGCATCAATGACTTCTTTTATGAGAACCAAGAAAGTAATCGTATTCCACTTCTTTTTTATTTTTGTCTACATTTCCTTGCATGCTTCTTTATATAGACATTGAGAATAATGTATGAATTAAGTGTGAGGGAGGGCTTAAGTTTCATTATTAACCCTCTTACTTACCTAGTTTGACTTATGATGGTGCTTTTAAAATTTAGGAGGAGTTTCTTAGTATTAAGGTGGACACAAGCAAGTTTGTTTCGTTTTAAGTTCTATTTTTTTAGTGTGCACTTTATTCTTCGCTATTCACATAATTAGAGCACACGCCTTCTCTATTGTAGCAACTTAGACCGTGTTAGACTTCTTTTAGTTTTGTTCATTGTACTTCATGTGGGTAAATTGAGAATTTTTTTGCAAATTTGAAAGAATTTGTTTTTTAAAAAAGAGAAGATAAAAGTTGAGAAAAAGAAAGAGCTACCCCTATTAGAAGTGTGAAGCTACTCTGAAAAAGTCAGATACTATGTATGTCGTAATGAGAGAAAGAGCTACCATATTTTTACTAAAAGATGTTGAAAGAGGTACCTCTTTTAAGTGTGAAAGCCGCTTTTAGAGTGTTCATGGGAAAGGGCAAACCTTAGGATATGTGTGAAGCTACCACCTCTCATCTAAGAAGTTTTTTGTGTGATTGTTTGCTTTTTGAAGTCCTCTAGGTAAAAAAAAAAGTGACATATAGAGTTATAACACGCAGAAAATGATAGTCTTGAATAGAGTGTGCACTATTTCTTGAACTTGAAGTTTTTAGCATTCTTATATTGTGGAAACTCGAACTACTTATGAAACTCCTAAATTCTTGAGCACCTGAGGTCTTGCACTTTCTCCACTTGGTTTGTAATGTTCTATTTTGCTTGAGGGAAAGCAAAAACATAAGTGTGGGGGAATTTGATGAGTGTACAATGTCCATGTTTTTCATATCATTTTATACACTCAATCGGTATGTATTAGAACCATATTATGGAATTTGATTCTAAATATAGTGTACTTCACATTAACAAGCTTAGGGAAGGAGAATTTTGGCAATATTGTTCAAAGAAAATACTGTAGCAGTTATTGTTCACTGCGTGTGAAAATTCCAGGAGACGTGTGGAAAATCTGTAGCCCACATGGGCGTGTGGTAGCCCACATGGGCATGTGGAAGCACATGATAGGTACGAGTTTCCAATTATAAAAGGCCATTCTGCCTGATATTTGGATATCTTTTGTGTGGCTCTTGAGATTTAAGGCAGCTAGGGTTTGGAGAAGAGATCTTTATGGCTTAGGAGATGTTTCTTCACCAAATTTGATCGATTCCTCCTCCTTCATAGCATCAAGGAGGCCACCGGAGACCCTAGCTTCGTAGTGGATTCCATCAAGACGTTAAAACTATCCTTCAAAGCCATCAGTGTAGATATAGGGGGGTTTATTTCTATGGCTTTTGTATACTTTCATTCATTGATTATTTGTTTTGTACATTGCTCCATGGAGAACTAAATGCCTAGAGGGTATTTGGGTTTGTGAACCCTAGGATTCTAATCCAGTGTGGTTTTTCTTTGTGTTTCTCTTTAATCCAAAGTTTTGTTGAGTTTCAATCTTGTTTTCTTAATGCTTACTTGGCATATTGATTTTATGTTGTTTAGTTTCCATGATTTGTTCACCTTGGTGAAAGAGAGGTCTTCATTAGGGTTAGACCTCAAGTTTGAAGAGGGTTGAGAGGGTGAGTCAAGAGATAGTGGAGCGTCCCCCTTTTTCCTCTGATTTGTGTATTCTATCTCCATATTCCCTAAGCTCTAAGCAACTATATATGTTGTGAGGTGTTGAGATTGAGAAATTTCTCTACGGGACCTCGTAGGGGGTTAGGGACCTTTCACTTAGAAGTAGGGTTAGGTTTATTCTTAGGAATCGGATATATCTTTTGGAATCCCTAGAGTGCTATGCGGTAATATGTGGTGTGAAGTGTTGAGACTGAGAGATTTCTCCATTGGAACCTCGTACAGGACTTGTATCGTTGATCTGGAGGCAGGATCCAATTATCTTTGAATTTCCATGACTTATCCTACTCTTTCTAGAAACACTTTATACACCCAATACCTAATACCTGAATCACATGAAGAGCATCGCCAGGATACCCCGCTTCTACTAATTGAGATCTCCCTCTATTTTACTCTTGCATATTCATCTTCAGTATTCATTTATTTGCATATTAGATCATCACATCATCTCATTCATTAAGTTAGATAGCAGAGAAGTAGTTAGCACTGGTAGCATGTTCCCTGTGGATTCGACTACCCGACCCATTGGGTACACTTTATTACTTGAACGATGTGTGCACTTGCGGACACATGCAAGTGGTGTGTCACTTCCCCTAGAAGTATTCTCATAGAGGATTCACCACGAACACATGCTACATAAAATATGAAATAGAAAAGTCAGGTTCATGTGTATAGCATTCATCGTCTTAATCCATAGAGTGTTTTATGGCGTTGGGAGTTTTTACACCAAATCTTCATCTCTGACTTTCATTGTCATCTTTCCATCTCTCCAATTAATGAGAGCCCTGGATGTGTTTAAGAATGGTCTTCCAAGGATAAGTGGGGTCTCTACATCATCATCTATGTCAAGAATCACAAAGTCTATGGGGAAGACAAGTTTTTCAACGGTCACAAGCACATCTTCCAAAATTCCACGTGGTCTTCTCACTAATTTCTTAGCCAACAGTAAGGTCATTCTTGTCGACCTCAACTCCCCTAAATTGAGCATCATGTAAATAGTGTATGGCATCATGTTGATACTAGCCCCAAAATCGGCTAGTGCATTCTCTTCCATGCCATCACCTCACAAGCATCGAGATCACCAAACTCCCAGGATATCTCAACTTTATCGGCATCTTTCTATCCAAAATGGCGGAGCAATTCCCATTAAAAATCTACCATATCAGCCTCTTCCAACTTTCTCTTATTGGTGAACAAGTCCTTTAAGAATTTGTCATATTTCAGCATCTGGGATATTGCGTCAACAATGGGGATGTTTATGTGGAGTTGCCTGAAGATAGTCATGAACTTCTTGAATTCTTATCGGCATTTAGTTTAGAAAAGTAAGGAACAAGGAGTTTTGAGAAGGGGACCGGGTTCTCCTTTTTTATTTAAGATTGAGGTTATTTCCTAGTAAGTTAAAGTCAAGATGGCAGGGACCATTCATAGTAATGCAAAGTATTTCCTTATGGCACTGTAGAAATAAATCACCCTAAAATAGGAACTCACAAGGTAAATGGCCATCATCTAAAGTATTATTTTGGGGGGCAATTGGATTAACAAGGGAGAAGAATTTGACCTATTAGAGCCATCTTGAGGTAAGAGTAGGTATGTCAGGCTAATGACGTAAAACAAGCACTCCTTATGAGGCAACCCAAGTAGGTTCCTTGACTTTAGTGCATCTACTCTTAGTTTTCAATATTATTCATTTGTTAATAAAATACATAAAGTGATAATCAATGTGAAAATGTGCAATTGGCTCATCCCCACTGCATTTTCTGAGCAAAACATGTTTGGGGAATCTTGTACTATCAGTAGGATGTGTTTTCATGCCGTTTTACACAAGAAAATCTTTAGTTTTTTACTGTGAGCATCACAACGGGTGTTGCAACCCTGTTATAGTAGTTGTGATGTTCAGGCAGAGATAGACATTCTTGGAAAATTGATTGAGTCTGCAACAGGCTTACAACGCCCATTGTGCCAGCTGTGGTGAACAAAACAAGCCTTAAAATGGCCGTTGCCAACACTTACAAAATTTTTGCGCCCTAACCAAGTTGACAATGGCCCCATAATGGGCTTATAACGGTCATGGTACCTCCAAGAGACTGAACGCTTGAACAACAACTATTGTATAGCCGTTGTTAACCTTATTATGGGAAGATATAGGGTCACTGAGGGCCGACTCTTGGCCTTTCTCACTTAAAACTCACTTCCCTCTCTGCCATTTAATTGGAGACCTTCCTTGATCTTCGCCTAGTGATTCCGAAGAGCTTGGGTTTGTTTCTACTTGATTTAGCACCACATCCACTTTATTTCTCACCACAGAAAACTCTCTCCTTTTAGCCGATTTCATAAGAACCTTTTCAAACCTTTGAGATCTCGATTTTATAACAGTTAAATGACATGAAATTGTTTAATGATGCTTGGTGAATGTTTTTATGTAAATTTCCATCAAAATAGACCAATGTATAGAATTGTTTCACCATAGTCGGGCATCACAATGGTCGTTCCTCAATGAATAATGGTCGTTGTGTTCAAACACTAAACAAGAAAAATATGAGCCACAATGGGCGTTGTCCTCCAGTTGTGAGGCCGTTATGAAATTTTTCACGCTCATCTCACCTCAGCAACACCTGGCAATGGGAGGAGGACTCATTATTAGCTGACGGTTGCTTCACTTGAGGATGCAATAGACGCATAACGGCCATTGTACGCCTGTGGTGGCCCTAGCATGGTGCACAACAGAGCTGCTGAATCACACAATGGGTCATTGTGTACTTGTTGTAACAATCCAAAGATACATCATGGCCTTAATAACGGGTATTGCGAGACCGTTATGGTCATATAATGGTTGTAATGTACTCGTTATGCACCTGTTGTCCTTTCCTGTATTGCATTTTCTGTATTCTTTCTGAGTTACAAGTTATGCGTCAAAAGAGAACTACTAGTGGTCCCCAGGCAGAGGCCGAGAAGAACAAGAAGACTGGAGAGTCTTCTTGGCCATCAGTACCACGGTTTGGGATCCCAAGCACAGAGTCCACTATAGGAGGCTTGTCGATCAAAGATTTGTTGAGAATTGGATCATCGACTGGCTGACTCTTGAGCGTATGGGTCTTGCCAATGAGGTATGAAACCTGATTTTTATACAAGGCTAGGAGCAGTTCTTCAGTATTCAGGAACAGCCTTTCTAGGAGTTGACATTAGAGGTGATGAGTTCGTTCGAGCTAGATAGGATGATCATCAGCTTCAGCCACCATGAGACTATTAGCTTCCAAATGTTCACGGTGGAGTAACTGATGTCGTATACAGAGTTCTACTTGGCATTGGGGCTCATCGACATGGAGTACACTCACATCGAAAGACATATATATGTAGGACCTCGAAAGCGTCTGCTTTGGGACATCCTACTTTCTGGTACCTCCACACCGTCCTATCTTGGATGTTGACGGGGAAAAGAGACAACACAGGAATTATGAACCTCCGTGACTTGTACTTCTTGTGGAATATGGTAGCTTGGGAGCCAATTTACATCGGTCACGCTAGTCTTGCACGGGGGCCTGGTCTAATCGATCACTAAGCAGGCATGCACAGTGTATGTGGCATGCAGCCACTCAGAGTCACCACGCTCTGGGCAATGCACATGATTGAGCGGTGGAACACACCCCACAGGATGCAATACTGGGTAATCCATTGGACTGACATTGAGTCTTCAGATGATGAGGAGTCTCTTCCAGAGATCATTGCCATCACAGTTGCCCTAATCCCGGCTCTAACTCTAGTAGCTGCTGCTCCTTCTTTTCCTCCGATGACTACCATACTGACTACATCAGCTCCATCAGCTCTTAAGAAGTGCTTGGCCTATCTCAAGGAGGGTCAAGTGACGATCGAGGGTCTACTTTGATAGATCCTGACGCATCTGCAGCGCTAGGATCCCTCGATCACTCCGGCGCCTATATCACCCACTCGTTACAACTCCAGTGATACCAGAGTCTCCTCTCGCTTTACTGACACCACCAGTACTCCATCAACCATATATAGAGTCGGACTTCCCTTGTTGACTTCCACCATTTTGATTTTATATACCACTTTTGTACTTTTATATTTTAGTACATTGTACATTTTATTACATCAAGGGACACTTGCCTTGTCGCTTTTATACCTTTGATATTAGTAGATTTTATTTTACAACAGTATATAGTTTCCTTTTCCTGTGTATTTAACTACTCCAAGTGTATCTCATCAGGGTTTGAAGTGATCGGGTGATGTTCTGGCCCGCACAACTTGTTGCTTGGATAAGGGTAATTTCATTACTTTGGTCGGCCAAACTAAGAAATCAAGGGAGTACTAGTGACTATGCACTCTTTTAATTTTTTTTCTTACTATATATCACTACATTTGTACATGCATGCTTACATTGGATACAATGTACATCTTTAAGTGTGGGGAGGGAGTGTAAGTTTGTTTCCTTTGCACATTATTGAGAATTTCGTACTATACTATACTATGTTATTATACTATCTATCTTGTAAAATTTATTTAGCAGTGCTGGTATCTTATGCACATGCTAATGTTGATCTTTGAAGGCATTGCACTCACTTGTTGGAGTTTCTTTGGTCTAGGGACATGATATAATAGACTAGCAATTCTTTCATCCTCTCTTGAGAGTTTGACTTGACCTTGCACCTTATGCTTCTCTAGTGAGTGATGTTTAATAATAGGGGGTATGATCGGTACTAACTTTATTGCTCCAAGATAAGATATAGGTACAACAGAAAGAGCTTCCTCCTTTGTACTGTGTAGCTGCTACCAACAAGTTGGATACAAAGCATATGCCCTAGTAGGAGATAGGGCTACCTCTTGGGAAGTATAAAAGCTATTGAGTGTGGAAAAAAAAAAAAAAAGAGAATAGAAAAAAAGAGAGAGAAAAAAGGTAACCATGTATAAAAACTATGAAAAGTGTAAGACTGAGACTAAAGAAAACCCCAAACAGTTTCTTTACACAATCTAGACTATAAGATAGTGGACCAGAAGACCGATACTTGGGAAAGTACCTTTTGTCTTAGAGTAGACTTCTTTTTGTAGAGGAACAATCATAATACCTGGGGTTTGATTGTTCTCCTGTACTACTGAAACTCCATACTTAGTTGCCTGAGATCAAGCACTTATCATATATTCTATTTTTATTAGTTTTATTTGCTTGAGATAAGAAGATACTTAACTTTGGGGATATTTGATAAGTGCTAAATTGATCATATTTTCTATATCATTTATACAGAATTTAGCATGAAATTGTACTTGTTTAGCATCTCATTAGTATGATATTTTATTCTTTTGTTTACAATGACCTTTATTTCTATTTAGGAAGAAAGAAGTGAATTTGAGGATGTTTTGAAGTAGAATGAAGAAAGTTGCTGAATCAAGGCTTCACCACAACTCACAACTTGCATTATGGCAACACACAACGCCTATTGTCTACACTCACCATTACCTTGATCAAGTCGTGGTAGCATGAGCTCACTAATAGTAACATAGAAGCCATAATGGCCTCATAACAGCCGTGCCAAGATGCGACTTGGAGCCCAAGCAACAAATTACTCACATCGAGCATCACAATGCCCGTGGTGAGGTCGTGGTGGAGCCGATTAATATAAATACCCCAGTATTCTCTAAATTCGGGAAGACTCTTTTGCCAAAGAACATAGGACCGCAGGATTTTTGGAGATCTGAGTGGCGAGAGATGGAGTTTCTTCCATATTCCAAAGAAATCTAGTGGATTTTTCAAGAGTACGTCAATGAGCATCAGCGGAGAAAATCGGGTGTGACATGCATATTTAAAGATCATCATCAGAGGGATGTGAGTGACACATCATCGAACAATCTTGAGATCCTCTAATCTCAATCTTTGGAGAGCTATTGAAAAGAGTTAGTCTAGGAATACCTTAAACACTTATTTATTCTTTATTTGATCTTTGTGGTTCTTTTGTGCTTTGATGCTTTTTTTGGTATGATCCATAAGAACTTAATTCAAGGGGAATTGGGTGTCTAGGTCCCTCAGTTATTATTTATGAATTTTGATTGATTAATATGAATTGTTGTGGTTATCATAATCATTGCATGTTCTTAATTGATTGTTACATGTTGATGTTGATGAGGAGGATATACCCCTATATTGATGGTGCCCATGCCATGATAGACCTATGTATGTTTTAAGAGGTTATGCATTGCTAGGTTTTTGGATTACGGATTGATTGTTCTTTAGGCTTAGCGTATGATTGGTATCTTCTCATGGGATTTTTGTACTTAAGGCAAACATAGGAGGCTAGGGTGGAAGAAATTCCATCTTAAGGTCTTAGTGATTTAGACCTAGTTGCCATGGTAGTGGGGCTAATAGGCCTTTGAATTCCCCCTGTTCGAACCTAGAACACGATTAATGCTTAACGCCTGCCATAATTTATAATCAAGATGATGATAGCATATACTTTAAACTCCTTCTAAGGATACTTAATGTTGTCCCCAATTGTATTGTTTAATAGTATTGTACAAGTAGAACTAAAGAAAGAGCGTAAACGATTAGGCTATTAATTAAGTCAAATGGAAGTAATATGAGCCTCTCGCCGTTCCCACGGAAATATGACCATCGTGTTCATCCACAAGGTATTACTTGATGACCCGTACACTTGCGGTATAGCGGACTTATTGTAGTATTAAGTGCATACTTGCAAGCTTATACATTTGCATACTTTACACAACCCATAGCGCGTACGTCAGACTTTAAGCTAATTTCTCTTTGGATGGTTCAATTCACATTTGGCATCTTAACAATATCTTCAAAAATCTAAATCTAAATAATGTGCGGCACTAGGAGTCCAAGACAAGCTTTTATACTTTTCTTCCGGTCGTTTAACTAAGAATATATCCAAAAAAATTCATCAAATATATAGAGTTAACAAACAAACTAGGCAATAATTAATATGATAGATTTATTTTTATCCTTGCAAAGACACTAGCAAATGTGTTGCCAGTAACAACTTGTATAACATTTTTCTTTCCAACATGTTGGACCATGAGTTCAAGCAATTCGAACATTTTTTTTTCTAGTTTTTGAATAAGCTAAAACATCAATAGACTCTAAGAACACTACTCCTTTTATAGAATTCACTAAAAATTTTATTAATATCCTATTCCTCTTATCCGTCAAACCATCCGTCTAAGAACACTGCTCCTTTTCATATGATTGTAGCATACTTTTCGCATCCTTCACTTCTTTATTAAGCAATGGCATCTGGATCTTATAGTAGCTAGGTCCTTTCATACCTATACCATATTGACCAATTATGTCAATCATTACTTGAAATGAAGGATATTTAATGGCATTAAATGGGATCAATGCATCATATAACCATCGAGCTATTTTCCTACAAGCTCCTCTCTCTCTCTCTCTCTCTCTCTCTCTCTCTCTTGCAACTCCTTCTTGCAAGCACCATTGATGGTTGTTTAAATTCATTTTCCTTTCATTTTTATACTTTATTTTTCTGCCCTTTGTGTGAAGTATAAATCGATTACCCCTTTTTGTGAATGTCATTTTTTTTGTATTCAAAACTTTACTACTTCCTTGGTGTGAGCTCATGTGACAAATCGACAGATCCACCTAGTATAGACAAGTAGCAATTGAAGGGGGTCATGTGTCCACTAAAATAGTGGTAATTTAAAATTGAGATTTCTCCTCCCGTGATCGATACGAGTGAGTTATCATAAGATTCCATTTGTAATGCAATCATAGAGAATGGCTTCAGGAAGATATTCCAATTTTACTTCTTATGGGATTCAGGCCAGTTGTTTTGAGAGAAGATTTATATATCTTTTAAATGTGTGTTATCTCTAGAAAAAGTTCATAGAGTTTATTACGATCATAGGGTAGTTTGTATCAGCAACGTATGGCACAAGTTAGTATTTACCTTTAGAAAGGGGGTAGTATATTTTAGGAACTCTCTCAATTCAACTAGATTGCAAAACTTTATGCAACTATTGTCCAAGATCTAACAAACCCAAGTGGTATTCTATGTCCTCACACCCTTTCTTTGTGCTTTTTTTGTTGTATTTTATATTTGTGTTTTTGATTCATAGTTTTTACTTCCCATTTACATTCCACTACTTTGATTAGGTTAATTATTGGATTTAGAATTAATATTAGTATTCTATAGTTCTCTACGGATTGGCAACCATGTTTTTTTAGCACTATGTATTACTTAAGAGGCACATACACTTGTGTATAATATGTGACTATAGTCCATATCATACATCATCTAAGTAGCTACAAGTTAAGATTAGATAGCTATGTTAGGTTGTTTATTACCTACAAGATAATAATAAGGAGCCTCATGAGAGTCTACATGAGATGAGGGATAATAGCAAGGAGCTTCATGAGAGTCTACACTAGATGAGGGAGGAGAGAGCTCAGTATTGTGACCTAATGATGAGTTAGGTGCATGATATGATGATGCATTTCGAGGCCAGAACCCTCCAGTGCTCATAATACACTTAGGAGTCATAGCTAGCTAGTGATGATTATGATATTGATCACCTAGATGAGTTGTAGTTTATTTGTTCTTTGTCAACATTTATTTATTAAACAAACATTTTTAGACATTTGTTATCTATATGAATTAATGAAATCATTATTTGTCAACATTGTTAGTTAAACAAATATGATGTAACAAGTATTATTTATATGAATTATCAAAATAAAAAATAGTATTTCATTTTATTTAATTTTATTTCGTATTAGGGATTTAGAAACAGATTAGCAACAAATTAAAAGTAGATTAATTTGTTTTAATTTTTTTATATTTTAATTTTAGCGACGGATTTGAAATGGAATCATTTCTATTTCTAATAAAAAAACATTTTAAGCAAATTATTTTCTATTTCAGATATGTTTCTAAATTATGAAATGTATTTGCAACGGAATAAACTCCATTGTAGAATTTAGCAATGAATTTGAAATGAAATAATTTCTGTTTCTATTTTCAAAATTTAGAAACGAGATGTATTGCATTTCAAATCTGTTTCCTAAAGTCTAAAATGGACTACTACTTCCATTTCTAATAAATTAGCAACAAGTTTTTTTAGAAAATAGAAGAATTATATTTCTATTCCATTTCTAATCTTTTTTCTAAAATAAATTAACAATAGATTAGAAACATAAAAATGCTTTTGTAAAGAGTAATTTTCTTGTAGTGAAAGGGGTGAAGAAGAGGATGAACAAACTTCTGTTTAGTGTTGGGCGAGAGGTAAGTAGTTTACTTAAACATATATGTAAATGTATGGTTGACTATATAAATCCATAATAAGACAAAACTTATTACATATTGATATTATCATAAATTAGGTCTTATAGTTTAAAAACATTAAAATTTTCAAGATTATAATTATATGTAGAGAATGCCAGTAAATGAAAATTTTGAGTATAATCGTTTTGACAAAAAGTTAATTGTGGGCCCTAAAAAATTATGGCACAGACCAAATTTATTGTAAATTGATATTATCAAAAATTAAGTCTTATAGTTTAAAAATACTTAAATTTTCAAGATTATAATTGTGTTATAGGATAACAGTAAATAAAAATTTTAAAAATAGTTTAAAAAATGAATAGTGGAACCTTAGACAATTCTAGGTCTTCTTATAATGGCAAATTTATTACAAATTAAGTTTTATAGTTTTAAAAAATTGTTAAAATTTTTAAGATTATAATTATGAAGATAAAATAATAAATAAAATTTAAAAATATAAATTAAAAAATAAAAATTTTGGGGCTATAGAAAATTGTTGTGGTCTATGCTTTGTACCGAGCCTGATACAAATAAAAATTTGCTGGTAAAACCAATATTTAAAAAAGATCTTTAGAAAATAATTATTAAAAGTATATTAGTAAAATATAACCATATCCTTATTTTGATGATCCCATTAGCAAAAAAATAATTATTTTTATAATGTAGTACTAGTGTAGTGTTATGCTTGTGCTATGCACGGGAGAGATGAGCAATATAGATGATGTAAATCAATAGCGTGAAACCCAGCTTGACTTGGTTCGACCAAACCCAATAATTTAATTAGATTGTTGAGCCCGGAGATCAACAATGCACTAAAAGAGGTGGAAAATAATGAGTACAACTCTCACACTTATCCTCATAAAGATATAGAATAACCTTCTCTGAAAAACCCGATGCCCACTCTCACTCACCCTTACCCAAGGGACTCTCTCCAGTGGCACACCCAAAATCTCATAGTAGGGACTCTTATATAGACATCTAAATATCCCAAATATTGAACCTCCCTCTTTTAGAATCTTCATGGCTTCCTAACTTAGACACCTCGTAAAGTTAGACGTTGCAACTCCTCTTGTAATTGAGCTTGCAACAAGGCCCACCTACTGATCCTAACTGAGTTCTAACTTCCGTTGCAACACAACCTTGCGATGCCCCCAATCCTCCCAACTATGCCAGTCCAAGCTGATGCAGTCAACTCATCCCGAGCACCCACTACAAGTAATTAGCTTATCTCCTCACATCTTATCATTAGGTCCCTTTCTGGCAGGTCTCGCCCACCAAGGCACTTTTCCATCTCACCAAAGATGGTCTTCAAAGATCTTGAAAATCTTCTTTCCAAACTTGATCTCCATTCATCCAAGTTTGGTGTTCACAATCTTCAAACTTGATCTTCATTCATCCAAATTTGGTCTTCAATAATCTTATTACTAAACTTGATCTCATATCATCCAAGTTTTTCTCTTTAATATCTTCCAAGCATGATCTTCATTCATCCAAGCTTGGGTGAACAATCTTCTCCAAATATATACTCTTGCCAAAAATAGCTTGTGCTTCAAATAGCTCTTCTCATATTTAGGTTTCATCTGACTTCAAGCTGTTGTGCTAAATATGGTCTTGAGAATCATGTTGGTTTGCTCTTGTCTTTCTTAGTTTGTGTCTTTAAATAGCTTCACACCAAACTAAGGTTCATGCAATCTTGGTCTTCAAATAGCTCCACCCGTATTTAGATTCTCTCCAAATCTGAATAAATCTTTGGTTGCATCTAAATATGGTCTTGATGAGATCTTGCCTCCAAGTCGTTGCTTGATAGATTCACTTGCCAAATATACAAGTGTCTTCATTTAGTCTTTGCTTCCATGTGGACAGGATCTTTGCTTGCTTACACCTACTAAAAATAGCATGTGCCTTTCTTTAGACTATCCTCCACATGGTCTTCAAGAAAGATCTTCTAAACCAAATATAGACTCTCCAAAGATAGGCTTCAAGGCTTATTGTCGCCATTTCTCTTTGCCATATCACAATGTGCCTTGTCACCTTGCCATGTCATCTTGTTTGTGATATCATCGCTTTTGCCATGTCATCTTCTACACATGTCAAATAATACCAATTATAGAGCTCCAGCTCTAACATAAAAAATAATTTTGAGCTGACTGTAGTTAAAAGGATAAACATATTTATCCTCTATACATTACGAAAAGGTTAAAACACCATGATAAAATTGTAAATATAAGATATTTTACTACATATTATTTTTAACACAATCTTTAATAAATTATAACTAATTTAGAATAAATTGCAAATACTTTTGTGGTCTAGAAGTAAAGTCCCTCCAATAATTTATAATTAATTTATAACTAAATTATAAATATTTTCATGCTATTGCAATACAACCCTTCTAATAATTTTCAATTATTTCAAAGATATTTTTATATGAAAGTTTCATTAATTTTTGAAACAATTAATATTTTTTTAATTATTAAAATTTTAAAAATTTTATAATGTTTTTAAAGTTTTAGTACAACATTAAAGATAGTTTGTGTTTTGATTAGTATAAGGTAAATACATCTTCAACTTAGCATCGCTAGTGTATCAAGTCGGAAAAGCACATTAAATTCATGAAAATATTATTTTTTGCAATAAAATCCGAAAAGTAATTATTTAATTATCATAACTAATTTATTTTACACAAACATGATTTCAATGTAAGAACTTGAAATATATTTTGAAATTAATTCATTGACAACCTTGTAACTGTTTCATTATGTTGAGTTTTTCTTTGTATTTTTTTAACCTAACTGTCAACTGGATAAGTTATCCATCCATTAAAAACTGAAGGCAAATGAAAATTATTATATAATAAAATGGTCTTACTTGTTTGGTTCAGTATTGTATAATTTATGCCAAATTACAATGTTACATTTGTTTAATCATATCTCAAATTATTAGCAGGATTATCAAACTTCCAATTCATAAAAAAATAATACAAGATTAATGACATGATAAATAAAAGACTTTAATTTATCATGAGTTCAATTTATGTATTTCTATATTTTTAAAAAAGACAAGATAATTATTTATATTTGAAAAAGATAAAAAATAAAGCAATTTAATTCATATTATATATATATATATTTATATATATATTATAAATATTTTAGTATTATTATAATATGATATGGTTTTTGGAGGAAAGTTTTTTACCATGTCTTGACACGTGTTTTTACAATTTCGTACTTTAATATATACTGGTGTTATGCCCGTGAAATGCACTTGAGAGATAAATGTCATTGTCATAGATGGATAATCAATGTTTTGAAAACTAGTTTGACTAGTTTGACCAGACACAAATATGTTGTCCCGGTTGGATCATATAAAACCCTGCCATGAGTAATTGATCCGATTGAACCTAGTTTGATCGGATCAGGTCGAACAGGGTCCACACGGTGATTATTTATAAAATTTATTTATTTTTTAATGTTACATTTTGTTTGAACTTGTACTTTAAATTATATTAGATTATCATGACATATCTCTTGTACATTATTTAAGATATTAAATTAATATTTATAAATTATAAGAAAGAAATTTTGATTGTTGAAAACAATTAAAATTATAAAAATATATATTATATTCATGAAACGGTCAACCTTGGTTTGACAATTGATTGGTGACCTAATAACCTTTTTCAAGTTGCACCCCCTGAGTCTTGTTTTTAATAATATTGATGTTAATAATAATATTCGCACTAGAGACAAAATTGTTATTGATGATTTTGATAATAATATTTGAAAACAACAAATTTAATCTAAATTTTGAAAGATTGTTTACTGATTCTTCCATTATTGTCATATATTGAAGGATTTTCCAACTTTTTTTAAGACTAAATTAGAAGTTTGAAAAATTTTAAAAAAAAAATACACACTCAATCTATGAACATATTGAAATGATAAAATTAATGAAATCATTGATGATGCATTATTAATCATTTTAATTTTTTAAATTTTCAATAAAAATGACTTAGTGTGGATTTTCTATTAATATTTATAGTAAATAATATAATCCAACAATATATTTATCCATTATACCTTACTAAAAAGCACCATGATAAAATTGTATATAAAGATATTGTATTACATATTATTTATAATTTGCTCTCTTCAATAATTTTATAATTTGATAAATAATTTTTCAATTTTCATAAAAGAAGATAATCTATTTGTATTTTTAAAAATTAAACAGTAAAATAATGCAATGTAATATAGTGTATTATAATTATAAATACTTAATACTGAATATTATTATAATATTTTTATTTATATTTTAGTGGAAATTTTTTATGAGAACTTGACTCGTGCCCTTAGACTTTACTATTTTAATATGTACTAGTGAAGAAGCTCGGGCTTACGCCGTGGGTTGGAATATTAAAATAAAATTGGCTTTACAATGTACTGAAAATATCTTTTTTTATTTTTTTATTCAATTTTATATTTGTACATAACATTCAATTTATTAATAATTAGCATTATATAGAGTACATAATAATAAGTTGGAATAAAAATAACAAAGCTACGTACTTAATTTCTTTTATGCTTCATATTGCTCAAATGAAGGATTATTTGTAGTTAACTTATATTTTGAGTTTTGTTTACGGCATTTTTTTTAAAAATGGCAGAAAAGCTGAGTTTTTATACCTTTTGAGAAACTATTTATGTAGATTTCTTTCCCTAATTCAATAGACTTGGATTTTCTTTTTTGATTTTTACTCAATTTAGTGTTAGATTTAATTATAAGCAACAATAAATTTAAATTATTTGGTTTGCATTTTATTTATACTTATTAATAAATCAGCAAATATTATAGGTGTATTAAACATAATTCAATAATTTCCTTGTGAATTGTATGAACAAAATAAAAATGCAAGGATCTCACACAATTATCAGGAAAAAAACAAAAGAAAAATTTTGAAGATTAAAAATAATAAGAAAAGATTACTGATGATCGTCCCGCAAGTGCACGAGGTCGTCAAGTAATATCTCTTGTGGAAGCACGAGAGGGTCGTATTCCCTGGGCCCAAGGAGCTACCTTTACTTCCTCTTTACTCATTGTCTAACCTTCCAAATCACGTCAAGCACTAAAACTCCTACGAAAACTAAAACTAAATGAAACAGTGTCTACACGCCAAGTGAGAGGGTGAAAATCAAAGGGATTAGGGTGGTCACTGATGTGGATCCCCTTGGGGTTATTAAAGCTAGAGGAATGCTAAAGTTGCTAAGCAAGTAGTAGTTCAGGCCAAGAAAAAATCCAAAAATAGATTACCCAGATGGTCATGGTGATAACCCCTAATCCCATACAAGTATTAGCTCAGAATCTCTTCCAACCAAATCCTCGTATGATTGCAATACACACATGGATATCTCTAATTAGGGTTGATACTCAATCTAGGTCTAGCCCTAAGGGTTGGAGGTGTATGAAATACCCGATGATCACTATGTATTCATACATGAATCTCCCATTAAGCTAAGTGTGTCTAGTACTTGGTTGCGTTGGTCACGCAACCAAGTACAACCTAGAAGTTGAAATATAGAGTTCTCATGCAAACCAACACATCAGAGATCACAAAGCTCAAACCATGAAGCAAACCAAATGCATTAAACAACTCAAAGCATTCAACTAAACAAGTTCACCACAAGGTTCATCGACATTCGGTGACCTTGGGGTCTAGCCATCCATACAAGCAAATACAAGAGATAGGTTCATGGAAACAACTATAAAATGAATGATAAAACTCCCTCAAATGATGGAAACAAGAAAAGGAGAACGAATAACGCAGAAGGCTTCCACGGACGCCGCTATGGGGCAGCTTCCCTCGTCGTCTCCAAGCTTCCCAAAGATGAAATCGGTGAAGATCTTGCCTAATAATGCTTCTCCCTTTGATTCTATCTCTCTATATCAAGAGATTTGGCCTCTAAATGCCCTGGTGAAGTTGCCTCCTCCTAGGGTTTTTCGGGCTTCAAACAAAGATCTCTCATTTTGTGCCCTAACTTTCCCTTTAAAAAGTTCTGCCCAAGTCTTACGAGCTCCATACGGGCGCATGGAGACCGTGAAGCTCACTATCTTTTCTGCTCACGAAACGGGTCGGTACTATAATACTTTGGTACAATACGGATGCATGGAGCCCGTGAGGCTTACGGGCTCCATACGGGCGCATGTATACCTAATTGTGCCCAACTAATCACTTCAAAAAGCTCTTCAATAGTTTCATAACTTCCTGCACAATAATAAGTACTTAATGAGTCATTTTATTTTTTGAGCATTTTGAGTTATCTACTTCAAGACAGTAGATATAATGATCAATGAGATGTTTTGTGAATTATGTGCATAATGAGTGATAAAATAGTGATAGCAAAATCAAAGTATCTTGGGCATGCTATGTTTTTTTTTCCAATTGTAGATTGGTGTTCTATGGCAACCGTTAGCAAGCTATGATGGGGGATATATAATGAACATTGAAAAGTAGTTAATTTATACATATCTTAAGTGATCCAAATGAGGAAAGTATCTTTCTTTCCATTCTATTTCTCTTTGAAAGTACAAATGCCAAGCATTAAAATTTATTCGCTATAAAAAATAGAAAGAAAATGAGTTTGAATTATATGTAATATTGAGTGATAATAAATGTAGGTTATACACTAACTAGGAAAAGTAATAAATGCATCAAAATGCTAACCATTTCTACTTTCCTATGGTGTATGTCTATAATTGGCTTCACTTCTCCAACAGTGATACCAGTGATCTGAAAATCAAATGAAAAAAATGAAAAATAAAATAAAATCATAGTATTGTAGAATATGTATTGATATATGTGGAGAAATGTAGTAATATGTTTCTTGGTTATAGGACATCAAACAATGTACACATTAGAAAGGTGGAAAAAGGAAACGATTTATTTTCATACCTCTCTAGCCATTAGAGCCTTTGGAATGACACTGAATACATGAATAAAAGATTTGGTTAATAATACTCCATCCTCCATACACCAAATCAATATTCTCCAACACCTAAAAATAGCAACATTTGGTAATATATTTCAATGTTGTTCAATAATTTACTTATGTTTAAGAAGGAAAACTAAGAAAGGAAAAAAGGAAAAAGAAGAATTTAAAGAGATATAGCAATAAATAAAGAGATAGAAACCAAAAAAATTCTTTCGCAAGATTAATACCAACATCTTGGTAACTCTTTTTCTTTCCTTCACTACCACCACAAAAAACACAAATCCTCTTGAACTTGGACACATTGCTTTCCTTTTCTTCCTCTGTTTTCTTTTATAGTTTTTCTTTGTTTACATTGAAACAATGCAAATTTGAATGAACATCATAAATCAACTGGGGATAATACAGTTTAGCATTATAGAGAATAAAGCAATGCTTGTGAGTTACCAAAGGGCTCAGCTTGTCGTGGACTATGAATTATTGAAACAATTGAAACAACATAAAGTTGTAGGAATGTAAGACATTATGAATTATTTAGAAGGAAAAAACAAAATGATTAATAGGAGGAGATTCGCAAACATTGTAGTAGTCAATTAAAAAAAAAAAATGGAGCCTGATAAAATGAGCATGTGGTTGTTTATGCTTTAGTAGTTTTTAATACTTAAGGCATATACTATGTTTAAGGTGATAATGACTAAAATCAAGCAAAGATAATATATATACACACAAATAGAGTTAAGTATAAAAAGGTTTTCTTTAATCACTCAAATTTTTTTAAGAAAAAATATATATATATATATATATATTATTTTCTTATTGAATGGCTTGATTAGTTTATTGTGTCACTGGATGTCCACGCTCAACAGACATTAATTATTTAGTGAGAAATGAAGGCATAGGTTTAGATTCTCTTAGTTTGATTTGTATCTCTTGATAGGATTTGTTTTGCCCCGTATTTTAAAACATTTGAATCACATCTTTTTGGTTTAGATGCGAATGAAAGATGTAGAACATAAGAGTGAGATAATATTATTATAGTGAACTATATATTATATAGTTTTGGCCTAGGTTCGATTCTCTTAGCTTAATTCGTATCTCTTGACAGGATTTTTTTCCTATTTTTAAAATATTTAAATCATATCATTTATTTAGATGCGAACGAAAGAGGTAGAACATAAGAGTGAGATGATATTATTATAGTGAACTATAGATTATATAGTTTTATGAGATAAAAAAGCACATGTTAAAAGATAAAAAAGACATGATTTGTAGCATCATCAAAAATACTTCCATCAATCATGTTTCTATTTTAATCTACAATGCATGATTTCTCTCATTGGTTTTATCTTATTGTTACATTTTATTCATGTTAGATTTTTCCCCCCTTTTCCCATCAATCATGTTAGCTTGTCTATCGGAAAACAAAAAGTACAGTTGTCTCCTTTTTTGGCCTTTAAGATCACGAAAGTCTTTCGAAAGGTTTAATCTCTTACAAAGATCTAAGATATATTGCTACTGAAATTATTAAAGGATTTGGTCTCATTCATGTTTATTTTAAATATCCTATACGTCCTTTTTATATCCCCTAATTAATATTGTTCATATGTATTTCTTTTTTACCTTAGTATTTTCAAGTTGATATTATTTCGTTGTCCTTCTTTTTTTCTTGTAGCAAGTATGATTATTTCTCAATTTCTTCTAATGCTAATAAGTGTTCTCATATATTATTTACATCTTGTTTGGGTACTAGTGTTTCATATGTGTTATGTATATATATATATATATATATATATATATTAGCAATCAACATTCTAATAATTATCATTGGGAAATTTAATTATTTTTTTTTATAAATATATTTTACAAAAAATAATCAAGTTAATATATTTATATATATATTATAATGGCTTGGTGAAAAGTTAATAATGTTTAGGTATTAATGAGAGTAATTTGCTTGATATTTGTTATATTTTTATGCTCAAATACTCTAACTAATTTATTTATGTTAGTATTTGTCCAAAAAAAACAACATATAGGAACAGATGTTAATAATATTTATAAGTAACCTACTCTTTATAAACTACTATATACATAGTAAGAGGGAAAAATTAATGTCTGTTACTATAAATTAAAGATCTTATAAGATTTGGTATGCATGACCATTTTCCTCTTAAAAACTATTCAAACAAGAGGCAACAAAATTGTTTCTGTAGTTTTTTTATATTTATTATTATTTATAAAAAATAACATTTTGGGAAAAAAAATATAATTTATTAATTATCTTTCCATTTGAAATTTTTTGTTAGTTTAATTATTGTATATATTTGAAGTAGTTTTATGAGTGAAAGGAATAAATGCAAATAATACATTGGGAACATCAATTTATATTAATGATATATATTAAAGGATTTTCTTCATATATATATATATATATATATCTACAAATAAAATATTATATATAATGAATAAGGTGGGGAGAATAACCTATGTTACATTTCAAACTCTTTGATAGAGAGAGATAGCTATGGAACAACTATTGATGCTAGTAATGGAAGAGGAAAGCTTAAAACCAATCGTTGAGGGTAGTATGGTGGTAATTGTTGGTAGATGAGGTTGTAGTATGAGTTACATTGCTTAAAGATTGTTGGAAGGGTTGAAAGCTTATCCAACATTGATGTGTGAAGTTAGTGAAGGATTTGCAATGAAGATGACATTAATGCATAGCATTGAAAAGCTTCTTAGTGGAGATGATAAGGGTTTCGTTGAACCATTGTTTCCAGTGGTATACATTAATTTTGGTTGGTGGTTTGAATTTCCTTATAACTATTCATATTTCTAGCGAGCTTATTCCCATCTTGAAAATAGCTGGTGCTATTTGGCTTTGACTGGTTTGTTCTATCTATTTTTTTTTAATAAGTAAAGTATATAATAAATAGAATTTATATAATGTATGGATATATATTAGTATAGGTTAATTATATATATAATATCATAAGCTATCATATTATATTATACATATATATATCGAGCATTGAAAAACACAATTCTCTATATCTATTCATTTTTTATTCATTTTTTTTCTAAAGGTATGCATTTGTTTTTCAAGTATTTTTTTTGGGGAAAATTAAAAAAAAAATGTTGAAACATATATAAAGATAAATATGTAGAAAAAAAACACAGATTTTTAATTTTATGTATCCTAACATCTTTCTATTATCGAAAATATTATTCATATAATTTTGCTTGGATTTATGCAGATGAAAACATGAATAAATGCTTCTTAGAAATTTCCATGCAGGAACTTGGGCACTCTCTTGATTTCCTGGCCTTTGCTACCAAATAGTGGACTTTGTCTCCTCAGCTTTGCTTTTCTTTGTTTTGCCTTTTACTTTTGTGTGGGTGTTGTGAAATGTTTGTGCTCATGTGATTGCGCTCAGTTTGGTTCAGCCTTTTTTCCTCTTTTGGTTGTTTGCCTTGTGCTTTACTTTTTTAATAAATTGGTGATTTGTCAATTTTTATCATATATATATATATATATATGTATCTCTTAGTTATTATCTATTTAAATGAATTAGATAGTTTCAATTTTACTAAGATAGCTTTTTACAGATGGAAATTGGAAATCAAGAGTTTCTGATAACAAAATTTATTTATTTAAAAAAATAATTTAAGGGTACCAACCAAACAAATCATCTGTCATATCTTTATCTCTTATTATTTCTAATTAATGAGCTCATGAGTGTAGAACAATAATAAATATATATTTACTTTATTCATTTAAATAATTTTTCTTAATTACCTTAATTTAAACTTAGTATTATAATGATGATGATTTGTTGGCTTTCATAAAATGTGTAATATATGATTTCATTACTTCATCACAAAAAAAACTTTTAAAAAAATTTGGGACCGGACAATGTAATCTCCGATTATTTATTTTTTTTTTTGAATTAATGAGCTCATGCATATAGATTAGTAATAAATTTATATTTATTTTATTCATTTAAAAAACATCTTTTCTTAATCATCTTAATTTGAACTTAGTATTATAATGATGATGATTTGTTTTATCAAACATTGAATATATGATTTAATTAATTCATTGCAACAACAAAATTTAAAAAAAAACATGAGATCAGACATTGTAATTGAATTTTATCAGTTACTGAACAACCAGAAACATCGGCCAATTCGTTTCCATCATCCTATTTAATATTTCCACATAGAAAATTTCTTGCAAATCCTATAGAAATGCAAACAATTTTTATAGGATAAGTGAATTGCATGCTATAGAAATGGCCAATAAAGAATGAAAAAAGAACAAATTCACTGAAAAGGACATAAGAGAATGAATTACTCGCACGGGCTTGAGGTTCTGAAGGGATTGCAACAATGAAAATCGAATGATAAGAGCCAATTCCTTCGCTAGACGCTGCAAAAGATGGCTTGAAATAGGGGGAAAACAACCTCATTCTTTGGAAGAGAACCGAGAGGCTTGGAGGAAATGGCAAGGGCTTGTCTTTGTATTTTATCATTGCAAAAATCATGTTCTTTTACGTTTCTGATACCATGAATGGTTGGTGTGAGGGCCTATTATGTTGGAGATTGAACGATTTGACATGTTGGTTTATTGAAAGAAGATTTTCTGAATGGATGGTGTTTGATAAACCGTCTTTTAAGTTTGAATGCATGGTGATGCGTGTGAAATTACTTTAATTATGAGAAAGTTACTTTAATTATTCTGTGTCCATTCCGAACTCAATATATATATATAGAATAATAATAATAATAATAGTAAAAAAAAATTTTAAAAATTAATAAAATTTATAGGAGTTTAGAATTTATTTAAAATGCATTATTTGAAATGTAACATAGGTTATTATCCACACTTTATTTATTATGTAGTATAATATTTTACTTATAGGTATATACATATATATAAAAAGAAAATCTTTTATTATATATCATAAGTATAAACTGATGTTCCCATTGTATTATTTGTATTTATTCCTTTCACTCATAAAACTACTTCAAATATAGGAAATAATTAAATTAACAAAAATTTCAAATACAAAGACAATTAGTAAATTATTTTTTCAAAATGTTATTTTTTTAAAAGATATAATAATATAAAGAAATATGGAAACAATTTTATTGTCTTTAGTTTGAATAGTTTTAAAGAGTACAATGGTCATGCACACGAAATCTTATAAGATCTTTAATTTATAATAGCTGGCATTAATTGTTTTTTAAAATGAAAGCATATCCGGCGGCCCGATAATCTACATGATCAAACTCTACTAGCAATATTATTTTATATATTACATCAATTAATTAATAAAAAACTAAAACTAAAACATATATATTTGTTTAAAAAATATATACTACATAAATTGATTTATGAAATATCAATAAATCAATAATAACTTTTTGTAATATTTTGTGGAAATTATTTTTTTAAATAGGGATTAATTTGTAAAAAAATAATATTTAAAAAAACTAAAGAAAGAGATAGAGATTTTTTATTTTTATAAAATTTATATTTAAAACATAGATAGATAGATATGTAGGTAGATATAAATATAAATACATATATATATATATATATAGAGAGAGAGAGAGAGAGAGTGTGTGTGTAAGTAGTAAAAGATTATGATGTATCTCATTTATTATGTATATTTATTATTATATAATTAAAGGACATTATCACTTAAGAGGCTCCGCTGCGATTGTCAACTAGTTTTTTTCCTATCTTTTCCACTTCTTTTTTTATCTCCGTATCTTTACCAACCATCAATGCTTCATTCATAACTTTCCCTCCTCTTTGTTTTCATAACATCCATCATGTTATGTTGTCAATAGGTAAGTAAGATAATCTTTCAAAATTCATGCTTTCTTGATCTTCTTTGTTTGTTGGAATCCAATCTAAAGTGTAAAACTTAAATACAATTACAGGATTCTATACAACCATGGAGTTTACCCGGAAAAGAGTTTTGCAAGGGTGAAGATGTAAGGGTTGCCAATACTTTTGTCATAGGATGAGGGTGTAAAGTACTTCATCTCAAGTCTCACTTCTCAACTTTATGGTAAAAAACTAAATAAATAAAGAACTCTAATATTAATATTGCAGACCTTTTTTTAGTATTCATGTTAATAATTATTTGATATAGACCAAAAATATTTTGTGTAGAGAATATATCAATATTAATAAAACCAAATTGTTTGGATAATATTTATGTTTTTGTCAACAAATATTTATTTATTTATTTATTTATTTATAATAATTATTGGTTTATAATTTTTAAAAATATAAATTATTGTTTAATTTTTTTCCTATTTCCTATTTTATATAATGAATGGAAGAGGGTGAAAAATAAGTTTTTTTAATTTTTTTGGGAAAATTATTAAGTATTACAATAATTTTATTACAGGTGTGATTGAGTTGGTTTTTAGACACAACCAAAAGGAATTTTGAGTCAGAAACCTTCATTGTTGGGCCAAGATTTATTCTCTCTAGTTTTTGAGTAAGTTTTCTTTTCATAATTTAGGTTTTTATTTTTCCTCTATGTATTTCCTTGTATTTCTTACTTTAGTTGTTTCTTTGTTTTTTTTAGAAAATCCTCAAGATATAGTTGAAGAAATCCTTGGATATATAATTTTAAAATCTTGTAAATCCCTCCATGATCTCCAAATATTGTGCCTATGGTGATTTTATTAATTCAAAGATTTTTTAAAAAAATATTTGTCCCCAATAATAACGAAATGGGCTTTTTTGCAATTGCAAGAGTTTTTATGAAGCATCTAAAAGTCGGAGAGTTGGTCAGTTAATGCGAATAGATAATTTATGGTACCTTCGCATGGAAGAATATATTACTTTTCTTCGGAATTACGCATCGAATGGAAATATAGAAGCTTGTTTGAAACATGGCTTGGTAAAAAATTTATGTTTTCAAAATTTTGTAATCTTAGATATATTATAGTATTAATATTGAAATTTACTTTTGAAATTGTTTTATAGATATAAAGTATAAAGTTTAAAATGGATTAAGCCATCCAATATTTACAAAATGCAGCTTCTAAATATTATTTGTTGCAGGATTTGTACAAAGATTAAATAACACGTACTTCTGGTATGATAATGTTTAATTTGGTTGCTAATAGAAATGTAGATAATGTTTCAAAAGCAATAGAGAGCAAAGGATTAGATAATCATATAATAAAAAATTGTCGATATGTCGTAACAAAAATATTTAGAGAGATAATTTGGAGTATAGAAGGTAAATGGATGGAAAAAAAGGCATAGGAGTGTGACAAAGAGTTATGTGGTTGAAAGGCCAATGATGTAGTTTATAATGGATGGTTAGGTGAAGATGAATTAGTGAGAGAGTTTTGCAGTCAAGTTCGTAGATGAAAATATGATTTTCATTTGCTTTCAAAGCTTATGTAATATTTGTAGTTGTTAGGTTGTTTGTCTGTTTTTTTTTTAGTTTTCTATATGTGTAATTTGGTATTACGTGGGTATTTTATTGAATGAGGGTGATATGTAATGAAGTTTTGCATGGAAAATTGGTTTAAGATTTTATTGATGTAACAAAGGAAAACCTCTTAATTATGTTGTTTAAAAAAATATCGATTATATAAATGTGTATGTGCATACACATGCTATATCTTTTCTGGGCTCTATTCAATCGTAATATGAAATTTTGTATTTGTTTTATCTTACAAGAGTTATCTCTCATGTTTTTTTCCTTTTAATTAATAAACTTATGCATTAAAAACAGTAATAAATGTATATTTTTTTATTCATTTAAACATTTATTTCTTAATCATCTTAATCTGAACTTAACATTCTAATACTAATGATAAAAAAAAAATTTCTACGAAACCTACATTAAATATCATCAAAAAATTAAACATTTTATAATTATAATATAGTATAATTAGCTTTCTATTTAATTTAAAAATACCAAAAGATTAATTTTTTTTTTATGAAAAATAAAACTAAAAAATAATTATGAAAACTATCTTCTCACACTTATTAGATTAATATTTTTAAAATAAATTTTTTGAAATAGAAAAATAAAATAATATTATTTATCATATATCACACACACACACACACACACACACATATATATATATATATATATATATAAATTGTAAAAGTAATAATTATCCTATCTTACCTTAATTTAAATTTTACAAATTTTGTCTATATATATAAAGTATCAAACATGCATCTTTTATTATTTTCTGTAAGTTTATGCTTTCATTAATTAGTAAATTATTGAGATAAATATTTTCAAAATAGCTTTTCAAAATATCAATATAGATTAATTCATCTCTGGATAAATTAAATTTGCTTATTTATCAAATTATGAAATTGACAATGATAATTAAGATAAACATGGACATTTGTTTTTTTATAAGTTTATTTTTTTGTTTTAAATTTATAGGCTACATATATTACATAGATATATAGATATTATGATGATGAGAAATTTTTTAACTTTCATCAAACGGTTTAATGTTTAGGGCCCATTTGGTAGGGCAGGAAGTAGGAATAATATGGGCATGATAAGCTCATATCCTATCATATGTTTGATGTGCACCGGTAAACAATTAGATAGTATTTTGTTATCCTATTTAATGTTTGAAGTGGACCAGATAATGATATGATATGATATAAATGATATGTAAATAGATAAAATTACCCTTTATAATATAGTTATATTTTTTTTTAAATAGTTTTTTTTTGGATTTTTATGATTTTCTTATCAGTATATTTTAAATTTATAGAAAATAAATAACCTATAAATAATATCCACAAATATATAACCAACTTGACAAAATTATAGTTAATACCTCTTTCCTTGGAGAAAATCATACACAAAGTTATCAATATGGCAAAAAGCTAGAGTAACAAATTCATTAATGGAAAATAAATAAATCAAATTAAAATTAAATTGCAAAACATCAAGAATGAGATTGACGGAGAAACCCTTTAACCACTCTAAATGCATAAAATCCTACTTAAAATAGTGAAATTAATGCCCTATCTAGTTGTTGATAAGTTTTTTGTCCTAAGTATCATGTTTAAAAGATCAAAAAAGATACAATGAAACCCAAGGTAACGGAGAGAAATCAAATAATAGGAAAAAAAAGTAAATTTATTTTTTTATCATATCCTACCTATTTCTATCCTGACTTCCTCATAGGATCATTATCATGTGGGTGGCAGGATAATGTGGGCCAATAGGATAAGAATATTATATCCAATTGGCACACCAAACAAAAGATAGTAGTAGAATATGATAGTCTATCATATTCTATCGTTCTTATTGATGAGTGTACAATGTTCATGTATTTCATATGATTTTGTACACTCAATTGGCATGTATTAGAACTACATTACGGAATTCGATGCTAAATATAATGTGTTTCGCATTAACAGCCTTAGGGCAGTGCTTAAAGATGAGAGAGAGAGAGAGAGAGAGAGCCAAAAGAAGCATTTCAAACCTCATCTCTCAGCATCACTAGAACAAGGGCAAGGCAAACTGTGTGGCTTACGGGTAGCTTATAGCCCACCTCACGGCCCACCTTACGGGCGTAAGCTAATTCTAAAAGACCTTGTGGGTATGCATATGCCCATAAGAGGGATTCAGAGCCAATTAGAGGCTTATGCCAGTAAGGATACCCATAAGGACCATATAGAGGAGCTTACGACCATAGCATACACCCCTAAGTGCGGCTGCAAGAAGAAAAACATTGAAGCTTACGGTCCAGCGCTTAAAGCTATAAGCTGGACCGTAATGTATACAAAAGACCTTTACGGATGTGACTTACAGTCGTAAGTGTTCCCGAAAGGCTCATAACCATCTTCTCCAGCTCTCTTATGGCCTAGCCCTTTCGCTTGTAAGCAGTTCGTAAGCAATCAGGTATAAATAGAACTTATGAGGATTTTTAGGGCATTCACTATTCTATTCTTTTATTCTTTGGTAATGATTCTTGTAGGCAGAGTTAGGGGAGAAAAGAAATAAATCTCAAGTACTTAATGAGCGATCTGGAGAGGGATTTGGATCTACATTTAAGGGGATTGAAGATCATAGCCATCAAGCTAACTTTCGCGGTGTGAGTGGAAGCTCTTCAAGCAACTCCTATAGTGATATCTTCTTCCTAGGGATTGAAAAGTGGATTTTCATGATTCTCATGTTTTCCTCCATTATTTGTATCTTGAATGCTTGCCTTCCATTAATGGAGGGCTAATTTGTAAATATTTGGGCATAGTTACACTCTAAGGTTTATATTCTTGACTTTGGTTGTTGGATCTTTGATGCTTAAATTGATTTCTTATTTGCAATCATATTTATTTGAGTCTAATTGTGTGATAGAATGCTTGATTTCTAACGAGGTGAAATCCCTAGTTATCAAACCTGGTATTCCTACATGATGAGAAGAAATTCTCATCTAGCATAGACTTGCCGCAATTTGAGAGGATAGTGGGTACACCTCTAGCTAGGGATAATCTCCGTGCTCTTTGCAACCATGTGGAGTGGATTTTAGGAGTGGTCGCATTCCTACTCTATATTCAGATTAAGGATAATCTCTCTCTTTGGGGGAGATTAACTACTTAATAGATTGTCATTAGCTCACATTAAGGTTTCATAGAGTGTTAATACGATTATACCAAGAGGGAACATACAGGGCAGATTTCAACAAATTAGGCTTTTGACCCATAAGAGATTGATAGAGATTGAGACATAGTAGTCAGTTCCTAGCATTTCTCCTAGAAGCTTTGGTGACAAGAATCAAGTCATCTGCAAACATCAGATGATTGAAGTTATTGGTGATATTGTGATTGAAACCATGGATCATGTCAAGCTAGAGGGCTTCGTTCAGAATGGTAGTAACGTTTTGGGAAACCAGAATAAAGAGGAGAGGAGAAATGGGGTCTCCTTGACGCACTCTTCTGCTGCTTTTAATCCAAGAAGTATGATGGCCATTCACAATAAAGGAGAAAGAAGCTGAATTTAGACAAGAAATGATCCAAGTAATCCACTTATCAAGAAATAGCATTCTCTGGAGGATAGCAATAATGGCAGGCCACTCAATAGTATCAAATGCTTTTCCATGTCAATTTTGCATATCATCCTGGGGATACCATTCTCAGTTTCAATACTATGGGCGATCTCCTGGGCTGCGATGATATTATCAAAAGCACCCCGCCCATGGATAAATCCAGCTTGTTCAGGGCCAATAAGCTTGTGAATCACTAACTTCAGACGATCCGCAAGTAATTTTTTTATGAGTTTATAACAGACATTGCATAAAGAAATGGACCTGAAGTCAATAAAAGAGGTGGGGTTAGGTTTTTTAAGGATCAAGGCAATATATGTTTTGCCCCAAGATTGAGGGAGTTGACCAGTGTCAAAGAAGAAAGAAATAGCTTTAAAAAGATGTTCCCCAATAATATTCTAGTAGAACAGATAAAACTCAGAGTTGAGACCGTCAGATCCAGGGCTCTTACCAGAGGGCATGGATTTGAGAGTTTTGTAGACCTCATTCACAGAGAAGGGTCTAGTCAAAAAATATCTATCCAAGTCAGTAAGAGAAGTCAAGTCATCCAATAAGGCATTAAAGTAAAAATCAGCATTATGAGTGGCAGACAATGACCAGAGCTTGTTATAAAAATGAATAAAACAATTTTCAATATCAAACTGATTTGAAAAGGTATTTCCCGATAAATCCTTGAGCTCTTTAACTTTGTTTATATGCTATCTGATTTTGATAGTATTGTGAAAGTATTGCGTATTGCTATCTCCTTGAGTAATCCATTGCACTTTAGAATGTTGACCCAAAAAATGTTTTGTTGTCGCAAGAGAGCATTGTGCCTGTTGTGCAGAGCCCGAAGCCATATTATGTACCAGGCATCCATTTGTGACTCATCAGCAGTCTCCTTTTTCTTGATTTCCTCCCATATTTGCTCGAGTTCCTTATCAATGTGAAATAAACCTCTTTTTTCCACCTGAGAATATTATTCTTAGTATGGGAAACAAAGAGCATAAAAGATTGCATGGGAGAATTAAGCGTATCATTAGACCAAGCTCTAGCAACACTATCATGACACCTTCATAATTAAGCCAAACATTATCAAAATGGAAGATTTTATTAGGTAGTTTAGGAGGATTTCTAGCATGTAAAAAAAGGGGAGAGTGATCAGAATTAATATGAGGAAGATGATAGTTGGAATAATCTTTAAAACTTAAAAGCCATTGAGAGTTAGCCAGGGATCTGTCCAGTCTGGCCCATCTACGGGACAAGACCAATCTGGGCATTGCACCAGGTGAAGACGGGCCCAAAGAAACCCAAATCAAAGATTCTGTTGTCAAAAATCGACAAAACATGGACTTGGCAGCATAATTTATGTAGTTTCCCCATCAGATGTCATCCGAATTGACGACGGTGTTGAAATCACCTGTAATGAGCCACGACAAGTCCAAAGTGTTGATTTTAGCGAGAGAATGCCAAAGAGACTTATGATCCGAAAGTAATTGGGAATTATAAATAGTAGTAAGAATCCAAGAATTATTATTAGAAGAGATAACGAGATGGAGGGCATGTCCATTGATTGTAATGGGAGTAACCAAACCTATCGAGCGACTCCAGAGAACAATTATGCCTCCCGAGAAACCGACAGAAGGTATGGCCACCCAATCCCATCACCTAGCAAGCTTAGCACAGAACCTGTAAACTCTTGAATATTAGTTTTAGTTTCAACCAAACAAATAAAATCCGGTTTACAGGTTTTGATGAAGTCTTAAATACGAGTAGAAGTGTTCGAGTTCAATAAACCCACTTCAATTCCAAGTGATAACTCTTAAGTCCATGATTATCAAAAGGAGGAAGAAAAGTAAAAGTTAGGGATAAAGGATTGAGAAAGAAAGATCAAGTGAGGGGAGAGCTTCTCCCTTTTCTCGACTTAGCTCCCCTCTTCAAAGGGGTAGTGGCTTCAGTCTTAGCAGCTGTCTAAAATTGGCAAAGAGTCATGTCATAAAGGGCATTGACAACTTGTTCAACCAATATGCCATGCCGATCCTCTAGGACGAGGTTAGGGGGAGAATGAAGAGGTACTGAAGTGATAAGAATCGGTTCTTCCCCGGAGGAGAAGAATCATTTTGCTTTAATGAAGAGCCAAATTCAAAAGTAGATCTAGTCCTCATAGCATTGCACAGGGAAGCCTTGGGAGGTACCGAGGGGATTTTCAAGGAGGGTGCAGAGTCGTCAGAAGACTGTTTCTCAGGGATAGGAGAACATCCATGAGAGGGGGGAGGTACCGAGGGTGGCTGTTTCTCGTGACTCCCAAAAGAGTCATCAATTGGTAGGAGGGCAACATGCGGAAATTCAACGGGTATGGGTTCCTCGGGATTGGGCAAAGAGTAAACATGATAAGTGCTGGTGTGATAAGAATACGAAAGTGTTCTTTCCTTATGATGAGCATTACTTTATCATGTTTTAGCGTTAATATGTGTGCATTTATGTTACTTTCATGCATATAGAGTTGTGATGCCGAATGTTAGAGAAAGAAGCCAATGTAGATCGTGAATGCACCATTTGGAGGAAATCTTGAGAAAGATCAAATACGAAGACATAAGTCGGGTTCAAGATGCGAGAATGTGCGCCAACCTCCTCGTATTCAAGTTAGCACAATGATTTGGAGGGGTATAAAGGCAGTCACATTCAAATATTCTGGCTTGTGCATGTATAGCAAGATCTCCACCAATGTAGCCGTTTATTGAAAGAGCAAAATGATTTATGACATAAACGTGTCCCCGTTTATGTTACCTCGATGAGAATATGGATTCGGGAGTATTTTAGGCTGGTACTGTAGCAGGATAATGTAGCAAACACTGTACTAATTCATTGTAGCAGGTACTGTTCACAGCCGGCCGACAAAAGTCATTTCCAGAGAATCCACACGAGCGTGTGGAAATTTCACATGCCCGTGCGTTAATTCCACAAGCCCGTGTGGTGAATCTACAGGGGCGTGTAGATTCCCGATTCCAGCCCTATTTAAAGACGATTTCAGCCCAAATTTCAGCATTTTTTTCTCCATCTTTTCCCCAACTTGAGAGAGTGTGGCAGTTAGGGTTTTGAGAGGTATTGGCTAAGGATTGGGAGAGGTTCTATGGCTCTAACATCGCGCTCTGTTTGGAAGAAAGTTAATGGGAGAGCTTTTGTCGGCACCGATCCGGCGAGGTGTATCCTAGGCCGGACAAAAGGACCCTTGGACGAGTAAATGCTTACCCACAAGACCATCATCACAACTATCAAGGGGGGTTTCTATGGATTACTTGTTTTTACATTCGATTTCATTGATTGTAACTAGCTCCATGGAGAGCTAAACCTCTAGTGGGTACTTGGATTTGTGAACCCTAGGATGTGTTTGTTTCATTAAACCTTGTTATTATGCTTTCATTAATTGATGTTTTATTTGAGTTCTAATCTTGAATGCTTGGTTGATTGAATGCTCCCTTAGAGTGACACTAGGGTTGAGAGTTCACCTTGGTAACCCTTGTGAGTGAGTGACACACCACAAGAGTTAGACAAAGCTAGATTGGAGAGGGTTGAGAGGGTGTGTCGAGAGGTAGCAGAGCGTCCCCTTTCTCCTCCGATGTGATTTATCCTACCTCCATTTCCTCGAGTTCTTTGCGGTCATAGTAGAGTGAATGGGCTAAGGGATGACCTTCCGCTGGGGCTTAGTTGTAGAGGCAACGGAGTGAAACGTTGAAGTGATTTTAGCACCTAGGGCTTAATTGTGACTAGGGACCTTCAACCTGGAACAAAGGGTTAGGTCTACATCTAGGAAGAGGATTTATCACTTGGAATCTCTAGACCTCACTGCGATTCTATGCGAGTGCGAGGTTGAGAGATTGTTTAATTTCTCCTCCGAGACATATATAGAGTTAGACATGGTTGACCTTAGATTTGGGACCATGTATTAAAGGATCTCCATGACTCATTAATGTCTTAGTTAGAAAGCATAATAGAGGTTTTTACACTTGAAACGATTATCCTAGGCAGAACAATATCCGGGTACCCCATTTATATCGATTGCCTTACCTCCCCTTTACTTGTGCTCTCTTTCTTGTCTCTTTTAGTTTTATTACATTACATCTTGTCACACAACTATTATTCACTTTTCGCTTAGTTAAGAAACAATTTAAGTGATTTTATTCCCTACTCTCTGTGGATACGATACCCACCCATCTGGGATTTATTACTTCGACAAACCCATGCACTAGCGGGACATATGCAAGGGGCGTTGTCAAAACGCGAGAAGCAAGTGACTTACCTCCTCACCCAAAGAAGGCACCACGTGTCACATGCATACTAGACTGACCGGTCACATGTCTTGAAGGATTCCATGCAGGGGGCCACGCATCAGGATCTGGGCCATCATCCCCGCAAGAGCCTCCAGAAGGTGGAAGATGAAGACCACCGTGGCTGCTGCCACAAGATTCATCGCGCCCACCACCCCGACTACCCCCTCGTCCTCGTGAAGCAACATGTCATTTCCTAGGCTTCAACCAAGGCCCAAATTCGCTATCAAGTTCAGAAGAAGGTTAAAAACCAGGATTGTTACCGGAGAGACCCTCTTGACCTTTGTTTACCTCATCGATTATCATCACAGGCTCCTCTTGCACTTGCTCTGAATCAACTAGACCAGAGGGCACATGGGCTCCTGGACACGATCGACTGCCGATAAAAGGGCAGTTTGCTTCTCTGTGGCCAATCCTCCCGCATTTATAATGGAAAACGGGGAGCTTTTCATAAAGAACAAGGACAAAGACCAAGAAGGCCCCCATAATTCACCCAAGTTCCTTGCCGGGAGGCTACTTAAGATTAATTTCAATATAGACCAGGGCAAACTTTACCCGAGACCAGTCAAGAGTATGCTTGTCAACCTTGAGAACATGACCAAACTGGGAAGCCACTAATTCGATAATCTCTCCTCCCCAAAGCTCAATGGGTAGGTGGTATATTTGAATCCAAACTTCAGCGGTTGACAACTTCTTAAACGCCGGTTGGAAACTCTCTGACCAAGGAGAGATTTGGAGAATTCTATTTGCGACAGTCCAGGGGCCATCCTACAAGAGTTTATCTTGCATTGCAGAGGATTTACATTTAACGAAATAATAACCATTAGGGAGATCCGCTACAGTTAATTCTCCAAGTCCCCTCCAAGCATCAGCAAAACCAAGCTTAGCTTGGTTGAGTGGTAGTGCTTTGCCCAGAAATTTTGCGTAAAGGGAGGTCTGCATGCTAGTCTTGGCGTGTATCCAGAGATCTTGATCAATGTTGATAGCATTAGTGGTTGAGTTCCTAATTTTTTTCAAAGCTGTTCTCTCCTCAGATGCGGAGAAGGCTCAAGAAGGTCTTCCTTCGATTCGGTGGCCATGATTTTGGCCCAGGAAACTCCTGGTGGGAGCCCTGTCGGATGGGTGGGCAAAGGCTTGCGCCCCGAAAGGGCCATCAGGAGGCTCCGTAAAGCTCAAACTCTCAGAGACGCTCAGGGAAGATTAATCCACATACAACAGACCTTTTTGATAGTGATGACAGTCAAATTTAAGTAATGCATTGGTGTTACTCATTCAGTATTGAATTTACCATTTTCATGGGAAATTAAGTAAGAACTTTTATGAAGTCACATTATCTCTATCTCACTTTGGAGAGACAATTATGTCTTGCATATTTATGGGGTTAATTAGCCCGATAAATGTTGGGCTGACGTATGTTCAAGTCCTTTAAACTTTAATTAATGGCAATATATAGCGATTTCATCAATGCCACTTGCCAAATTCCCACTATGACGAATATCAGCCAAAATTAATTACTAACTAAAATCATACCATATGGCAAACTTAATAAAATTGTTGAATGGCTGTTTATAGTAACTAATATAGAAGAAAGCTTATATTTATATAAATATTTATGATGAAAAAGCTCAGAATTCAAATCATGCTTTCTCCAATACACAATAATCATTCCCTGATGTGGCAATTCGGAAATTAGAATGAACCAGATTGCCAACATCATATATTGACCCAATTACCATCTGAAGTTATGATCATGTTCTTTGCTTCTTGGATTAATTCCATTCCTAAATTTTTTTTTTCCAATGCATTTATTTGCTCCTTCAAGCCCCAGTCAAAGAAGTGGTCATAGAACTGCACAATTTAATCACAAAGATTTGTTATAGCAAACTTCTATATGTTTAAAAGTTTTGTATTAGTTCGATATAAATCAAACAAATATTAGATAAGTTAGACACAGTTTTACTATGAATCAATATAAAAACTTATGCCAATTATATATATATATATATATGGAGAAGGAACCCAAAATGTAGCACAACATAGCAATTGTTTCATGAGATATGAAAGAGAAACAAATTTATGTGCTTGCAATATCATGCTTGGTATTTAATCAATTCATACATGGATTTCGTTAGCTCATCATTTGCGTATATGTGATTTTAGAATGATTTACTTAATCCAAAGAAGTTATTTCTTCCGTTGCACTTTTATCTTTAGCCATTAGAAAATTGTAATTATTAGAAAGTCCCTAAAAGGTTGCTAACTTCCCCATAACTCCCTGTGGCTTTTCTGCTAGCTTACTCTTAGGTCCTTGATTTTAAGAATTTTTATCTTTAATAATGAACGAGTGCTTCTTAAAAGCATGGGTTCTTGATTAAAACTAGATATATTGATAATCAAAACCTGAAAGTAATTAGATAAGTCATACTAATATACTAGAAAGTTTCCTACTTTTATGTTTTAGGGGCTTTTAAATAACTAATTTTTAGAAAAAGAAAAAAAGAAAAGTGTAGAAATAGAACTCAGAATGGATGGGATGCCAGGATGTGTGAGAATGTAAGCATAGCCTTGCATGACTTTATTAGAAGGAAAGGGCCAATACCGCTGAATAGAACAAGTATCATGGTTATCAATGAAGGTGACTGCTTTATCTGGTGAAATCCCAATGAATTCTAGTGGATTCCCATTGGAATCTTTCAATCTCAGCAATTAGTCTTGGACTGCAGAATTAAGGATGCCTTTTGTTGTGATATCAAATGCTGTAGTAGGACCACCCACCGCATTCACCCACCTTTGCAAACAGGGGCGGAGCCAGAAATTAAATAGAGGGGGCGAACTACAAGTTTAAAAATAATTAATTAACAAAAATTTTATATAATAAAATACATTTAATTTTTTTTATAACAATAAGTAAAATTTAAGAGAAACAGTTAAAATTAATTAATATATCAAAATTTGATTTTTTTTTTTTTTCTGACTTGGGGACGGCTTATTAGAGGTCTATACTAGAATTTCAAAATATATTTTATAATTTATTTAATAAAAATTAAATTTATTTAAATTTTATTTTAATAAATATCTATTTAAGATGTTTGTTTATTGTTTTCACATACTATAAAAGTATATATTTAAAATTTGTAAATAAAACTCAATAAAATAAAACCTAACAAAAAACATTGTAACAATATAAAAACTACAAAAGCTCTTATTTATAATTAAAAAATAAATGTTATATTAATTTTGGAGAAACAAATACATGAAAAAATCAATCATAATAGAATTTTGAAAAGTTAGTTAGAGAAGATATGACTGATTAAGCATTAAAATAAAATATTTAATATCTTACTGTATTATTTTAAAATTAAAATGTTAACTAAGATTAAATTACATTGATTAAATATTAAATTAAAATATTTTTGTATCATGTAATTATTAATAGTCTTTTTAAATTTTAGTTTGTAAAATTATTATAAAAAAAATTTAAAGATGTGGATTTTAAAAAATAAGGGGCGTAAAATAATTACTTCATTGATCTTATCCTTGAGTTGATGTTGTTTTGATTTATAATTGTAAAAATATAGATAATATTTTAAATTAAAAAAATTTTCATTTACATGATATATATAATTTAATAATTTATCTAAATTCATTTAAATAATTTTTTAAAAATTTAATTTTATAAATTACTTACATTGAAAATCTTATTAATTACAAAATAAACTGATATTTAAATATTTTTAAAAAATAATAACTTTCATTTAAACTCCTATTTAAATTAATTATAATTTTTGAAAAAATATTTATTACTAAATCAAAGCTTTAATATTTCTCAAATCCCTAAATCACGGACATTAATCAATCATACATATTTTTACAAATTCTAGAAATTTTTAAAAATAACAAACTTAACCAAATATCTAATAAATGAAAAAAAAATTAAATCATTTAACTAAAAAAATAAATTAAAAAAAATATAATTTAATGAAAATATAAAAAGATATTAATATATAAAGATAAAGAAATAAAAAAATAAAAAAAATATATTAAAAAAGCTTCAGAAGGGGCGGAGCCGAAGGAGAAGGCGGGAGGGGGAGGAGGAGAAGGTCGGAGGGGGAGGGGCGGGTGAGGGCATCCGGAAGGAAGGGGGCGAGGGAACTCGTCAGGAGGAACGAACTGGGTCAACAGACCCCGCCGGCGACTGGAGGGGCGGCCGCCCCCCTTGTCCCCCTGTCGCTCCGCCCCTGTTTGCAAATCATTCCTACGTGCATCTTGATTATATGCAGGCTTTAAACCACCATATACAAATGAGTTCCAAATCTCCCCAACCACAAAATCTGGTTTCATTTGATCCACGTAAATCATTGCAATATTTGTTGAGTATCCTTGGCAAAATCTACCCTCCAAGCATCAAAACCAATGTCAGATTTTAGCCAATTCAACCAGTTGGAGAGCTCATTTTGAACTCTAATGTTGAGGTGACCATTGTCCGGAGCTGCTGCAAAGCCTTCACCGGTGTCTAGATTGCCGGTGCCATCAGAGTATGGAGTGTCATCCTTGCAAATCATCGTTGGGCCCCAGTCGAGATGACTGTCGGGAGTGCCACCTTCGAAGATGTAATGTCATCCTTGCAAATCACCGTCGGCCCCAGTCGAGATAACTGTCTAGAGTGCCACCTTTGAAGATGCAGTACATGCCTCTACCATCATTTTTATCTGCACATCTATGGTTTATGACAATGTCTGCTACAGTTTTGATTCCTTTGTTGTGAAATGCTTGGATCAATGATTTCAAGTCATTCTGGTTTACGTATTTTGATACATCCATATCATATAGCCTTCCTGGCATGTAACCTGCAACAAGTTCAAACAAATATAAATTTAATTTTTTTTAAAGCAATTTCTTCTTAAAATATCACTTAATTTGTCGAATAATTTTCTACTATGATTAATTTTGCTACTAAATTTAAAAATACTACCAATGAGGAGTCTATTCCAGATACCACTGCCACAACAATTCCCCCGATCCCTGATCCAGCTCCTGCAACTGCTGCTGCTGTTGATGCTTCTTCTCTTTCGATGACTACCACAGAAAACACATCAGCTCCATCAGCTGTTGAGGAGTGCTTGACCTATCTCGAGGAGGCTCAAGTGAGGATCAAGGGTCTACTTCAACATCCTGGTGCATCTCTAGTGCCAAAACCCTTCCACCACTTCGGTGCCTACATCACTCACCATTACAACTCCAATAGCGCCAGAGTCTCCTCTCGCTTCACCGACACCACCAGTACTCCACCGACCATATACAGAGCCCGACTTCCCCACTTCCCCTGACGACTTCCATCATTTTGATTTTATATACCACTTTTGTACTTTTATATTTCAGTACATTGTACATTTTATTACAGCAAGGGACACTTGCTTTGCTACTTTTGTACCTTTTTAATATTAATGGATTTTATTTTACAGCAGTATATAGTTCTATTTGTTGTGTATTTAACTACTCTAATTGTGTCTCATCAGGGTTTGAGGTGATCGGGTAATATTCTGGCCCGCACAACTTGTTGCTTGGACAAGTGTAACTTCATCGCCCTAGTCTGCCAAACTAAGAAATCATGGGAGTACTAGTGACCATGCTCTCTTTTGATTTCGTTTCTTACTATATATCACTACACTTGTACATGCATGCGGACATTAGGGGCAGTGCACATCTTTAAGTGAGTGAGTGTGGGGGCGGACATTGGGGATAATGCACATCTTTAAGTGAGTGAGTGTTGGGGGAATGTAGGTTTGCTTTTCCTTTGCAAGTTATTGAGAATTTCGTACTATACTATACTATGTTATTATACTATCTCTCTTGTAAATTTTTTTTTTAGGGGTGCTGGTATCTTATACACATGCTAGTGTTGATCTTTGAAGGCATTGCACTTACTTGTTGGAGTTTCTTTGGTCTAAGGATATGATATGCTAGACTAGCAATTCTTTCATCACCTCTCAAGAGTTTGACTACTCTGTGAGTCTTTAACCTTCCTTGTGTCCCTCTTGAATTCACCTTGCACCATATGTTTGTCTAGTGAGTGATGTTTTATAAAGGGGTATGATTAGTACTTACTTTATTGCTCCAAGATAAGATATAGGTAGAGCAAAAAGAGCTACCTCCTTTGTAGTGCGTAGTCACTCCGAACAAGTTGGATATGAAGCATATGCCCTAGTGGAAGAGAGGGGCGTCTCCTGGCAAGTGTGAAAGCTACTACTGTGAAAAAAAAATAGAAAAAAAGAGAGATAAAAAAAGTTAACCATGTATAACAACTATGAAAAGTGTAAGACTGAGACTAAAGAAAACCCCAAAAAGTTTCTTTACACAATCTAGACTATAAGATAGTGGACCAGGAGACCGACACTTAGGAAAGTACTTCTTGTCATTGAGAAGACTACTCTTTTGTAGAGGACTAATCATGCTACAAGTCATTTGATTGTTCCCCTGTACTACTGAAACTCGGTATTTAGTTGCCTGAGATCAAGCACTTATCATGTATTTTATTTTTATCAGTTTAATTTGCTTAAGGACAAGCAAATGCTTAATTATGGGGATATTTGATAAGTGCTAAATTGATCATAGTTTCTTTATCATTTATATTGCATTTAGCATAAAATTGTACTTGTTTAGCATCTCATTAAGACGAAATTTCATGTTCACAATGACCTTTATTTCTATTTTAGGAAGAAAGAAGCGAATTCAAAGACATTTTGAAGTAGGATGAAGCAAGTTGCTGAATCAAGGCTGCACCACAACTCACAATGGGCTTTTTGGCAACACACAACACCCGTTATCTACACTCACCACTACCCTGATCGAGCCGTGGCAGCATGAGCTCACCGCTTGCAACATAGAAGCCATAACATCCTCACAATGGCTGTTGTGAAGTCCATAATGGCTATTGTTAAGATGCATAACGCCCAAAGACCATACGAGGACACGACTTGGAGCCAAAGCAATAACTTACTCACAACGGGCATCACAACACCCGTGGTGAGGCCGTGGCGGATCCCGATTACTATAAATACTCTAATATTCTCTAAATTCGAGGAGATTTTTTTGCCGAATAACCTAGGACGGCCAGATTTCTGGAGATCTGAGTCACGGGAGACGGAGTTTATTCTATATTCCAATGGATTCTGGCAGATTTCTCAAGATTACGTCAACAAGCATCATCGGAGAAGATCTCGTGTGACAGGCATCTTCAAAGATCATCATCAGATGGTGTGAGTGACACACGTCATCGGATAATCTTGGGATTCTCTAATCCCCATATTTGGAGAACTATTGGAGGGAGTTAGTCTAGGAATACATTAAATACTTATTTATTCTTTATTTGGTCTTGTGGTTCTCTTGTGCTTTGAAGCTTTGTTTTGTATGATCCTTAAGAACTTAATTCGAGGGGAATTGTGTGTCTAGGTCCCTCGGTTATTATTTATGAATCTTGATTGATTAATATAAATTATTGCAGTTGTCATAATCATTGCATGTTCTTAATTAATTGTTACATGTTGATGTTGATGAGGAGGATATGCTCCCATATTGATGACATCCATGCCATGATAAACCTACGCTGTTCTCAGAGGTTAGGCATAGATAGATTGTTAGATTAGGGATTGATTGTCCTTTAGGCTTAGGGTTTGATTAGCCTCTTCTCATGGGATTCTTGTACTTAAGGCAAACATAGGAGGCCGGGACGAAAAAGATTCCATCTTAAGTTCCTAGTGATTTACACTTAGTCGCCTTAGTTATAGGGCTAGCAGGCATTTTGAATTCCCTCGGTTCGAACCTAGAATACGATTGACACTTAACACCTACCATAATTAATAATCAAGATGATTATAATACATACTCCCAACTTCTTCTAAGTGTGCTTAACGTTATCTCCAATTATATTGTTTAATAGTATTGTACAAGTTGAACTAAAGAAAGAGCGTAAATGATTAGGCTATTGATTAAGTGAAAAGGAAGTAAAAGGAGCCTCTCACTGTTCCTAGAGAAATACGACCCAGTGTTCATCTATGAGGTATTACTTGATGACCCATACACTTACGGTATAACGGACCTATTGTAGTATTAAGTGCATATTTGCATACTTTACACACCCATAGCTCGTCCGTCAAAGCACACTGGGAAAAAGCTCAAACAAGTCACGAGGAGCCTATTTGAGTCCATAGATAGCTCAGTGAAGATGATAGACATGTTGAGAAGCATAAGAGGGACGAGGAGGAGTCATATAAATATCTTCAAAAAGATCCCCATGTAAGAAGGCATTGGCCACGTCTAACTGATGAAGTGGCCAGTGACAAGCAACAACAATAGCAAAAAGAAGATGAACAATAGTCAACTTTGCCGCTGAAGCAAATGTCTCCTTGTAATCAATGCCATACTCCTGAGTAAAGCCATAAGCATCAAGACACGGTTTATAGTGCTCAATACTACCATCGACTAGGGTCTTGACTTGATAGACCCATCAATAGTTGATAGGAGTAACACTAGATGGAAGCGGAACAAGATCCCAAGTATACATGCACTGAAGAGCATCAAGTTCCTCTATCATAGCTTGTTGCCATTGGGGATGTTTCACTGTCTCACGATAAGACTACGGCTTGCAATGCGAGTAAATAGTAGCAAGAAAGGCTTGGAAATCGAGAGAGTAGGTAGAGGAGAGTGAAAGGATGTACCGAGCAGGAGGACGGTGAGGGTGGTTTGGGTAATGACGGGGGATAGCAGGAGCATCTTCAAGAAAGGGTGGGTCGGTGGAGAGAGGAGGTGAATCATCAGATCTATCAATACACCGAGAGGAAGGGGAAAGAGGAACAGAGGAAAGCGTCTATGGAGACATCGGGAGAAGATATAGAATTGGCAGTGGTAGTGAAGCTCAGAAGAACTATGGATGTGACAGAATAGGATGCACTAGCGGAAGACTGAAGAAAGGAAAGATTTGGGAAAGATGAATAGAAGTAAGGAGTATCCTCAAGAAAAGTGACATGATGGGAAATACGAAGACAGTGAGAATGAGGATCAGAGCAGTGATTACCCTTATGAATAGATCTATAGGCGAGAAAAATGAACATGGCAGAATGGGGAGAGAGTTTGTTTCACTCGAAAGTGGGCTAAAAGAACAAAACTGGTGCAACCAAACATGCCAAGATGACCATAATAGGGAGGAAGGGAGTAAATACACTCATAAGGTGTGATAACAAAGAAAATGGAGGTAGGAGTACGATTGATAAGATTGAAGGATGTAAGAATGACTTCTGCTCAGAAGGATTGAGAGACAGAAGAGGTAAAAAGAAGTGCACGTGTAATGTCTAGGATATGGTGATGTTTTCGCTCTGTGACACCGTTCTGAGCAAGTGTGTAAGGACATGATTGTTGAGGAATAGTGTCGTGGATGGAGAGTAATGTTTGGAAGAATGTAGAAAGATAATCACGTGCCCCAACAGAGTCAAAGATCTTAATGTGTTTACCAAATTGAGTATATACCATTTGCGCAAATTAAGAGTGAATGCAAAACCTCAGATCAAGAATGCATCAAATAAAGCCAAGTAAAACACACGAAATTATCAATGAAAGATATGTAATAAAAGATACCACCAAGAGATTAGAGGCGCGCAGGACCACAAACATCAGAATAAAGAAGATCAAAAGTAGATTCAGAGATAGATTCTCTAAAGAGAAAGGAAGAGCAGTGGGTTTAGCAAGTTTACAACCCATATATGGATGTGAAGAAAGGGAAGAAACAGAACCAAGGCGACCTGAACTTGTTAAGAGTTTTAGGTGAGAACTAGACACATGACTGAGGTAAGTATGCCAACGATCAAGAGAAGATACAGAAGTAGCAATGTCAGAAGATGGAAGAGAGTATAAGTGGTAGAGGTCGCTAACTCTACGCTCGATCCCAATCCTCTGTCTTGTGAGATGGTCCTATATAGTATAAGTAGAAGTAAAGGTAACTGTGAGACCATGATCAGTGAGCTGAGTAACATAAAGAAGGCTGAGAGCTAAGCAAGGGACATGATGGACATAAGAAATGTCAAATGAAGTGGGCTAAAGACGGCTACACTGCGTGACAGGGTGAAGATTCCCATCAGTAGTGCAAACACTAGAAAAGCTATGAGACGAATAAATAGAGACTAAGCTAGAGGTATCTACAGTTATATGATGAGTGGCATAGTTAGGGAGAGGTACCATCGACAGAAAAGAGTCATGGTACAGTGATCAGCAAGTGTCCATGATGCATCGGAGGTGGACAGTTAGGGAGAGGTACCATCGACATGGCCAAGCAGATCCATACCGAGTAAAATAATGAGAATGGTAGTAAACCATTCTCTGTAATTGCAGCCATTTAATTTGATATTGACTGGAGCTAGGAAATGTGGAGCAAAGAAAGATGATGCCCTTTTTTTTTAATGATGGGAATAAAGTAAGTAAGAAACAAATAAGAGAGAAAAACAAATCTCGGCACTTGGAATTTTTTGTTTGTTTTATTTTTTTGTTTTGTTTTTGTTGTTTTTGTTTGTTTTTCAATTTAATAAATATTTAACTATTAAAAGATAAAGTGGAATAAAAAAACAATGTAAAAATGACAAAGTCTTGGGACTAGTGATGTTTAAAAGCCGTGCTTGTTGGGGCTTGGAAATTTGTGTTTATCTTCAGGTCGGCTGATGATTGAGAAGGTGGAGAAAGGCTGAATTTATTTTGGTGGAGAAACCAATGAGATGGGCGGGGCTGATTCCAGGCGGCAGATCAGCAACGAGACGGACAAAGCGATAGGCAGATCTAATTTTTTTTTTGAGAAAATAAATAATAGAAATCACAGATAGAAGGACGGTACTGGAGCTGATGACAAAGTATGATCAGACAAACAAGAGATATGAAGGCAATGGTATTGGAGTTGATGACGGCATGAAAACGAAGGTGACTGGAAGAAAACTAAGGAATATCATAGTCGTATCGAGAAATTTCAACAAAAGACAAATCCGCGAGGTGGACCGAACAAACGTCGATGTTGGCAATGATGGACCGAACAGACATCAACGTCATAGACTGAACTAAAATCCGGTAAAGGATCTTGTGAGATCAGCTAGCATCTGATACCATGATAGATAAAAGATGAGAGAAGAGAATAAATGCATATCATTAGAGCAAGCTAGTCCATATAAATACACGAATGGTGTGCACATGAGTATGTATATATGTATAAATACAATGTACATGTAAAGGTATTATTAATACTCTAAAAATTTATATATAAAAAAAATTTGAAGTATAATTTTTTGGATCTTTTGATGAACAGTACTGTCAACAATTGGATAGCCCAATGGTATGACACAAGATAAGAGTGAGGGCAAGTGTTCGAATCCTTGCCCCGCAATATAGCTCCTATACTGTTAATCACTATATACTTACCCAATACTATTACTAACTTGGGTGCGGGTCCCTTGTTAGAGAAACAGCGTTTCACCTCTCTAGAGTTACAGACATGGAGATTTTCTTAGGAGGTCTGTAAGTCACCATAACTAGTACATCTTCGTATCTGTCGAACTCATATTACCTAGTTCCATAACCAAGGAATAACTGGGTTCTGACCTATCATAGTTTGACACGTGTCCCTAGAAAAAAGCTAATTAAAACATAAAAAAGTAAAAGGACACGTGTGAGGCTGCGATAAGCCAAAACCAGAGAATACCTTAGATCTATAACCAGGCAATATGAACTTGTACCTGTCTGTCCCTTTAATAATCTCTTAAATGGGGGGTTGTTTGTCACCTATTAGTCATAATATATATATATATATATATATATGTAACTAAAGTAAAAAGCTATATGTTTAGATATCTGATTAAGTGCTTTTTAGTTTTCTTAAGACTTGTAAGGGTTGATTGTAGGATATAAGCTTGACACGCCGAAGCATGTGTGTACCGCAAGTGCACGGGTATCAGAGTAATAAAATACCCGATGAGATGGGTAGTCGAATCCACAAGGAATGGAAGTATTAGTATTAATCACTTCTCAATTATCTAGTCCAAATCAAGATTGTGATGAATGAACTTAATTGCAAGAATAAGAAAATCGCAAGCAAGCAAGGGAAAGTAGAAAACAATGGAAATCTCAATCAATAAAGATGAAGTACCCGGGTTATGCTCCCCCTATGATCTAGAAATGAAGTGCAAAACATACTAAATGCTCCTAAACCGAGTTAAATGAGTTGAGGTAATCCAAGAACAATTGGTCCCTACCTCCAGGCCACCGATACTAGTCCCCTACGAGGTCCTGGTGCAGAAATCGTTCAATCTCAACACCTCACACCATATATGACCGCAATAAGCTCTAGCGATACCTAGGAGTGTAACCGATTTCTAAAGATAGACCTAACCATAATTCTAGGTGAAAGATCCCTATCCTCCTATAAGGTCCCGGTGGAGAAATCTCTTAATCTCACACCTCACACCAAATATGGTTACATAACGCTCAGGAAATACAGAGATAGGAAGCACTCATCGGAAGGGAAAGGGGACACTCCACTATCTCATAACTCACCCTTTCAACCCTTTTTAATCTTGAAGTTCTAACCTTAATGAAGACCTTTCTCTCACCAAGACAACAAATCAAGCATTACTAATTAATCACAAAGATCAATACGACATGCAAGTAATGAGAAAACAAGATTAAAACTCAAATAAACTCAGAATTAATAGACAATATAAAGTAAGTCAATACAAAAGATAAGATCCTAGGGTTCACATGCCCAAATACCTACTAGGGTTTAGCCCTCCATGGGACGAGTTACAAAACAAAGAATAGTGCAATAGAAAGCAATATAAACCATATAGAAAAACCCCCGCGAATTTGTAATGATAGCCTTGATGGGTCGCTCAACGTCTTGAAGGATCCTTCTCTGAAGCAAGGTTACCAAAGGCCCCCTCGATGCTATGATGGATGAAAGATCTATCAAAGTTGGTGAAGAAGCCCCCTTCCCAAAAAAAAATCGCCAAAGACCACCTCTTGAAACTCTAGCCGCTTTTTCCCTTCAAACGTTAGCAAAAAGTCCCCAAAGCATAGGGCAAAAGGGTTATTTATAGGCCTAAAACATAACTGTTACTAGCCTCCAGATTTCACGCACCCGCGTGAGCTGCAGAAATTCCCACGCGACCATGTGGAAATTTCACACGGTCGCATGAACAGTGTTTTTGCTATAGTACTCTCCATAAATGCGGCTCACATACTCTTCTCTTGAGGCCACATGGTTGGGCACACGTCCCACGTGGTAGGTTATAAGACTTTTCTTCGTCCAATCATCATTTGGAAGGTCTTGCATTCTTCACATAGAGTACGGACATTGGGATGTGACTGCCTTTGTACCCTTCCAACTAGCAAATTGGCTTAAATCCTCTTGGAAGTTGCCACACACCTTCATATGCATAAGCTTCTCTTGTGTCTTGATCCTTAGGTTGCACAAAAACTCCCAAAGATGTGTCTTTATAACCTATCTTTGCTTCTTTTTTTCCTTTAAGGCATTCACAACCTAATTGCACAAATGAACACCAAATACACTATATGAGGCATAAAACCATGATAAAAATGATGCTCAAACCATGTAAAACATATAGAGAAATATGTCTACTCAAACACTTATCAAAGCTCTTATGTCTTTTTTTTTGTTTTGAGTTTTTCCACTATTCATTTAAGTATTTTAAGTTTTTTTTCTAGTGCATCACTTCTAAATAATACCATCATTGCTCACTTTATAAAATCAAGACTTCTGAAAATAATAGACTTCGAATATTTTTCATAAATACTTATTTCATAAATACCAACATTGCTCAAACCTTATGAATGATTCGATGTCTGCACTTGGGAGTGCTATATATAGAACATAGAGATAATATGGATTGAGGGAGAGGGATGGATCAAGATGAGAACTATGAGGAAAAGGATTGGAAAAATTAATTAGCGTTTCATACACATAAGTGGACACAACAATGGTTAATAGAGTTTGTTTAAATTTCACTGAGTTTGATTTAAAAAAATAAAATAAAATTATGCAAGGTGCTAGCTTTTTCTAACCAGCAGAAGTGCTACTACAATAAGCACCAATTTCAAAGATTATGTAAAAAGAAATCAAAATAATTTTTGTAACTTTTTTTCCATAAGTGAATCGAAGCATGTTAATTTTAATTATCTTAAGCAGTTTTGAGGGAAAAAAATCAGTCCAAACAACCTCTAAAACACATTTATTTGTTTGATAAAGTAATTATAGTAATTTTTCAAAAAACTTAGAGGTTTCGGTAGAAGTACAGAACCACATTCGATAAAGACACTTAAAAAATGGGCAATTATTTCCATAAGTGAATCCAAACACTATAAATCGTTGATTTTGCTTTGGTAAAATATTTTTTTGATGAAATGTGAATATGCATTGTTAGTGACATGCACAAACATAGAAGTAATCTCTTATATGAACTAAGATTCAAATTCGTCTCCTAAATAAGACACACATACTTTATGCATCGGACTCAGTGCTAATAGAACAAGAAGTTGTTGGTGTTTGACAAAAAATTCATTATTTATTTTACAAAAAATTTACACTTATTTTTAAAATTTAGACATTGAAGAATAAATCCAAAAATTTCCTAGTTGATTTTTAACAAATATAATATATATATATATATATATATATATATATATATATATATATGATACGTCTTCTGTGGACGTCAGCAAATGCATTGTTCACTATGAATGTTTAACACAACTATGAATCATAATCTAATGGCTATTATTCATATAGACAACGTGTAAAATTACTCTATATAATCTCTGTTTTACACTATTTAATAATATTATATAGTGTTTAATATTATATATAAATGAATTGTAGTTGTTGGATTTCATTCAATTGCTAGTGCATATGCCTAAATTTGAAATCTAAATACGTATGTAAATGATGGGTTGATATATATATATGTTAGGAATTCTTCATTGGAAACAGAGTACGTGTGAAGGTGGAGGAAGCCAGACATAAGTAACTCCAGTAGTGGCCATATCAGACACATGATCCTTCAAAGAATTATACCACCCTCCTTCCTTCTTCCATGACTCCCAATTGAATCCCTACGCATCCCCAATTTTTTTTTATCATATTATTGTATTATATGCAAACTTATACAATCTCAACAACAATAAGATAATGATAATATACATAAAAACCTAGAAAATTAACTAAAAATTCACTTAACTTGATGCAAAAGCTATCAAAAGAAACAATAACAGAAAGTTACCTCTTTATCATCATGTTCACCATCTTGTCTTTTTTTGTGAGACTTGGAATGGAATTGGAAAGGATAGTTTTGGGTTTAATATAGAAAGAACATGACAAGGCATATACCTAATATATATATATATATATAGCAATTTGAAGATAAGGATCTTATCTTTTAATATGGTTGTTTTGCATTGCTTAAGATAAAAAACATTGGGTGGTGGGAACAATAATGTTGACTAGTGCATGGAAATTATTGACTTCACTAAAAATAAATTAAGATCATCAAAGGGTTGTTTAGTATAGGGCAAAAATCAATCTAACATTTCATCATTATATTCTTATGATAAAAAGTAGTTCACAGATAATCTTGTAACTGAAACCCACTCTATAAATTCGGACAAGAACAAACCGTATTAGTCCACACATATGCCATCATGGGCCGTTATTGATTATTCTTTTCTCTTAATCCCTTCTGTTTAGTTCAAACTTTCGTAGTTCTAAGATGTGAACACCATGAATTTCAAACACCATCCAATGCATGCATTAGGTTGGTCCAATGATTTTTCCTTTCAAACTAATGCATGTGGATTCCACCTAAACATAAAACCTGCATTTACAACTCCTTTTTCTTCTCCACTCACTACAAGAAAATTGGGTTAGAGTGACAAAATTTAGGGGCAAATATATAAATTTGTCACGGTAAATATCTATAGCAGTCAATTTTCAAATTAGGCGCTATAGATGTGTTTTTAATGGTAAATTTTGAATTAGCTAATATAAACATAAGTTTATTTATTATTTTTTTAACAATGCTTTTTATAGTGACAAATCCATATATTAACTGCTATATATATTAAATTTTAAAAATTATATTTAAGGGTCGAAAATGATCTCCATTATTTTTATCATTTATTTAAATAAAAATTATTAATGGAAAAATCTATCATTCTGAATTTTATAGATAATTTTTTTATTTCATAAACTTTATAACAAAAACTTTTAAAATTTTATTTATTTATTTATTTAAGATATTCTATTATCCTGAATTTCATGGGTAATTTTTAACTTTAAAATTTTGTGATGTCGTCTGCGGCCATTACGCGTGAAAAAATCACATATTTATTTTATTTTATTTATTCATAAATTAATCAAAACAAAGATGAGTAAAAAATAATCATCAAGTGGATAACTTTTGAAATTATAATAAAAGAATTTTTTTTATAATAATATATGTTTTAATATAAATCAAGGAGGATCATGATAGAGATAACTAAGAAATACTCATAGTAATTCGGTTGTATGAAAACGAGTCTTAATTCGCACTTTATCCAAAAAGATATTGTTGCCACGTGTCACCAATGAAGGAGGGAAAACATTATCAAAATGCCCGCGTAGTAATGACCCATAGATCACTGTCTACATCAGCTCTGAATCCCCCTTATGAGCATAAGGATGCCCGCAAAGTTCCCTAGAATCAACTTACGGGCGTAAGGTAAGATGCCCGTAAGCCATCCAGTCTTGCATTGTCCTTATTCAAATTGTGCCGAGAGAGCTCCATTTAAGGTCTAAAATGCTTCTTTTGGCTCTCTCTCATCTTGAAATGATGCATAAGCCTAAGAATGTGAAACACACTATATTTAACATTGAATTCCCCAATATGACTATAGTTCATGCTAAACGAGTGTACAAAGTAATATACAATAAATGAATGTTGTACACTCATCAATACCATTGTGTACATTTATTTCTCCTTTTTTAGCCGTATCTAGCTTTCAACTTTCTTTCTCTCTGTCGTAGTGGGTGGTATTATGAAGCCACAAAGATTCATTTTATTATATTTTTATTTTTTTTTTTTATTAGGGTTTATTAATTATTTTGATTCACATAAATAAATTTGACTGATAAATTGATATTGGGTTAAATTTTGTTTCTGTTTTTTTTGTTTTTTTTAAAAGATGATGATGTTGACCACTATATTAAAAAAAAATTTAATTTTTTTAAACCTCATAATACAACATAAGTAATTGCAAGTCTTCTGGCAAACTAATTATAATAAGCCTTTGCCATCACAATCTTAAAATTAACTATCACACAAGATAAAAGATAATATATATATATATATATATATTAAATTTATGAGTAAGCCAAGGTTATTATCTCATTACTCGGATAACATTTATTAAAAATTAAAGAAAATTCCAAAAAAAGAAAAAAAAGGAAAAGGCGAAGAAAATAAAATAAAATTTTATTGATTTTTAAGAAGGTCGGCGCTCTCATTTTCAGTTCTTGCTCTGACGCTCTTCTCCAGTGACGAGTGTCACAAACTCCTTCGCATGGATCCCAACCTTCAACGCTCTCTTGGTTTCAGTGTGGTTTTTGCTTTTGACCTTTGGGAGCTATTGCACTGCCTTACTTGGAGGAGGTCTTGGGTGAGTGATGCTCTTTTTTGGTATTTTTCTCCTCCCAATCGAATCCCAAATTCTTTTGATCCGATTGATGCTTATCTTTATTTCTGTTTATATATTTGAGGTTTTTACTACTTGAATTAGACTGTCTTTGATGTGCATCATCTTGGATTTATTTTGAATCTCTGTTGTATTGGTGGACTTGCAATTACTTAATTATGGTTTGCCCATTGCTAGGATTTGTTGTGAATTGCTGGATTTTTAGGGATTGGATGATGGGATTAATTGTTGTTTCCTTTTTTTTTCTTTTCTAGGCTACCTTTCTTGTCTTTGTTTTTTTTATTAGAGAAGTACTAGGGGTTGATGTTTCTTTGAATTTAGATTAATCTCTTATGCCCCTTATCTCTGATGTTAAGATTCAATTTTAATTCTTATTTTATTGGTTGTTATTTTGGATATTTTTTTTCATTGTAAAACCTATTTGTTTCTTTTGGATGTGTTTATATAGAAAAAAAAAGGGGAAGAGTTTCATCGTCTACCACAAGTTTCATTTTTCCATGTTGATTCTTGAAGAAAAAATTTGTCCATTGAATATGGAAACTTTGTTTGTTTTGATTGAAGTAGCATCACTAATCCACTGGTAGATGTTGAACAGGTCTCTCAAAACAGAGGGATATGCCTCTTCAGAATAGAGCATGTGGTTTGGAAGGACATATTCTTCATAGAATTCTCCTATAATTAGCAAGCCTCCAACACACCTGAGGTCCCATAGAGAAATTCCGATTTCTCCAAAGGGAGTTACAAAGGTGTTGGTTCTCGGACACCATGCTTCGGCAAGACTTTTCACGACTGATGGGTCAAATCCATAGGTCCCTGTTGATATTGCGACAACACCGAGGATGCCTGCTCTTTTAAGTGTCTCAAATGATCTCTTCATCACTATAGAAGCCCATGTTTCGTACATTGGTGGATAGGGAGTATAATAATGAAAAGGAGATCTCCCAGTCCATAAGTCAACTGCGGGATCGGTGTTCACCCGATAGCCAAGTGTCTCTAAGTTGAGGTCCGACGGGGTGGATTCGTATGGGTTCAATAATATAACCTGTTGCGCTCTTCCTTTGTGAAAATAAGTAGGTGTTAGTTCACCTATCTCACGGAAGGTGGTCGGTATATTAGTCAACTCTTCGAAGTCACTTCCTGAATAGCGGAGTGGTCTTCCTGAGTTCTTGGAATCGATGGGATAATGTCTCGGAATTGATATTCCATCAGGAGCTTTATCTTGATCATCATACGGTTTGAAAAGGGGCTCTATTAGCTTGTCCTTTGGTGTCTTGTCCTTTGGGGTTTTATCCTTTGTGGTGGGAGCCATTGGAAAAGCTATAAAAATATATTAAAAATATTTTAAAAAAGAAAAGTATTAAAAAAAAAGGAAAACAATAAAAAAATAAAAATTGGCTCAAAATGGCATGTTGTGCAAAATAGATATGGTGTTCGGATGCCAAGGAAAAATAAAATATAGAAAAAAATGAAAAAATAATAATAAATTAAAAGATGGTGTACGGATGTCAAACAAAAAAAAACCAAAGAAAAAAAAAGATGATGGCTTTCACTTTCAGGCATCAATCAGGGAAATAATAAAGGGCATGTTGTCCATATAAAAAAGAGTTCAAGATATAATAAAAAAATAATAAAAAAAATAAAAGCAAAAGAAGCATGTTGTTTACCAGTGAAGGAAAAGAAAATATGTAGTATAAAAAGCATGCACGTATGGGTAAAAAAATATATAATGAAGTAAGGGGAAAAAGTATATGGATCATGGATGATTCAGGATAAAAAATAAATAAATAAAAAAATAATATAATGAAAGGAGAAGCATGTGCTCACGGATGATGAAAATAATAATGATAAAATAAGAGAAAGAAGGCATATGGATAATGGATAAAGGAAAACATAATAAAGGAAAGGAAATATGATAAAGGGCATGGTTTGATAAAGGCTGATAATAATAATAAAAAAGAGTGGAGAAAGTATGCCGTACAAAGCATTAAAGATGGTTGTAAAAAAAAAGTGTACTGGTGTTCCATGTGCATAAATAAAATGAAAAAAATATATATAAAACAAAAAGGAGAGATGGCATGGCAGTCAAGGTGCCTAGAAGGAGAGATAATGTATACATGATGTTCATGATGCAATTAAAAAAAATTGAAGCTAGGGTGTGTGGTGTACATGCATACAAATCCTCAAAAAAAAGAGGAAAAATAATTTTGGAGGAGATTAACTCTCTACAAAAGCATTAGACAAAATTCATGGGAAGAGTAAACATAAACGAGAAAGTAGATTCTTACCTTGAAACGATTGGGATGAATATTAAAGGCTCTACGGTTTAAGAATACTCGTACCTTCCTCTCTTCACTAGATTTCGTGAGGAAATTACGAGGGGGGCACTTTGTTTATATAGAAAAAAAAAGGGGAAGAGTTTTAATTTGAATAAAACCCTAATCTTTATCTCTAAATAAAACTTAGGGGGATAAATGTCATTTTGAGCTTATCCATGCTTAAAAAAAGATAAAGGAGTTTTCAATATTAATCAAAGTCCGATTCTATCTCATAATTCGGATTTAAAAGAAAAAATATATAAATTTTAAATTTGAGTTAAAAAAAAATTAAATTAAATTAAAACAAAAAAATAATAATAAATAAATAAATAAATAAAAATAAAAAAAATAAAACATAAATATTCGGATAATTTTAATGAAAATCCGGATATTTGAAAACAAAAAAAATCTTTTGGTTAAAAAATAATAACAATATTGTGGGCCCGGATCTTTTAGGGAGAGAGGAGGGCATGAAGAAGGGGAGAGTTAAAAACAATGAAGATCCTTCTGTCCATAGGGGGCCCGGTCAAAACAAAAAAAAAAAAGAGATTTCAAAGGAGGTTCTTTCCATGATGGGACCAAGGTGAAAAAAAGAGAAGAAGGCTTTCTTCCATGGTGGGACCGGGATGATAAAATGAGAAGTGATGCTCTCTTGGACGGTGGGACCCGGAGGAGATAAAATATTTATGGATGAGTGACTCTCTCTTTCATGGTGGGACCGGAGGGGAAAAGTTTTTTAAAAAAATCATGCACCACGTGCGGTATTCTCTCTAGCTCTCTCTTCTGAGTCTAAAAAAATTCTCTTCCTCTATATTATCTTCATTATGATAACAAAAGAAAGGGTATAGAAGAATTTAAGAGATCGGTGAAGGATAATGATCATGATGGAGTAAAGAGGCGAAGGTGAAGCAGCTGTGCTTGTAGTGCCATCGTCAATTGGACTCACCGCTTTGACTTCTTTTCATGGATCATGCACATAAAGTGAGAGGAAGCTCACGATGAGATGGAGGATGGCGCTACCTTGGCGGATTCCGTATTGCCGAAGAAGCTGACGCTTGCGTTATTACAGTCTTGAAGTGCGTCCTTGCCAGCATCCATGCCTATGGCGGCTAATGATGAAGCACCAAGTTACCCCGCCGGAATTCAACAACAAGGTATCATGTTCTTGGATCATATGTGAAAAAAATAATAATAAATAGGAAGATGAAGAAAAAAAACAGAGCTTCATGCATTAAAAATTCATGCCATGATATGTATGAACCCTGCCTACATATAATATTTATATTATAAAAGTCAAATGCAATACTATGTTCTTAACTTAGTTAATATACATATGCATGCAACCATGCTTTTATATATTGCATGTTGTTACTTTTTTTTACTCACTGTGGACGCCATCACCAAAAGAATTAAAAAAAGAGGCAAAGGATGAGAATGTGGACAGTATGGTGGTGACGATATATGGCTTATGCCGCCGTCACTACTTTAGCTAAAGATGGGAAAGAGGACAACGTGGTGGTGACGATATATGGCTTATGCCGCCGTCACTACCTTAGTTAAGGATGAAAAGGAGAACAACGTGGTGGTGACGATATATGGCTTATGCCGTCGTCACTACCATAGTTAAGGATGAAAAGGAGAACAACGCGGTGGTGATGATATACGGCTTATGCCGCCATTGCCTCCCTGTCAAAATCTAAAAAAAAATTGACCAGGTGTCATTGGAGTCAGTGTAGCCTTAGCACAAATCTCGAGGCGTGCCTTAAGAGATTAGTAGATGCTCTTATGAAATTCCATGTAAAAAGAGAGAAAAAAAAGCAAATAAATTATGAGATTCATCTCCTGCCAAGGGGGCATTTATGTAAATTTGCAGGTTTGAAAACCTTTTAAACCTTTTTTTTAAAAAAAAAACTCTCTTTGAGCTCATGGACCCTGCTTGAGGCCATTGACTCTCTTTCGAGTGATAAAAAAAAAAATCTCTTTGAGCTTATGGGCCCTGTTTGAGGCCACTGACTCTTTTAGGAGTGATGAAAAATTCTAAAACCCTTAAAACTCTCTTTGAGCTCATGGACCCTGTTTGAGGCCATTGACTCTCTTTCGAGTGATGAAAAATTCCAAACCCCCTAAAAACTCTCTTTGAGCTCATGGACCTTATTTGAGGCTATTGACTCTCTTTCGAGTGACAAAAAATTCCAGAACCCATAAAACTCTCTTTGAGCTCATGGACCCTTTTTGAGGTTATTGACTCTCTTTCGAGTGACGAAAAATTCCAAACCCCATAAAACTCTTTTTGAGCTCATGGACCCTGTTTGAGACCATTGACTCTCTTAAGAGTGATGAAGAAATTTCAAGATCTTCAAAAGCCAAGCATTCTAAAACAAAAAAAAGAGAAAAAAATCAAATTAAAATCAAGGCATTAAAAAATGATGAATCAACAAATGAGCTCAACAACCTCAAGATTACAGTGTTGAAGAGTTCATAAGTTGCAAAAAGCTTCACAAGCCTGAAGGCCGAAGCTTATGAGAGGTCAAATCAAGTTCCAAATCAAGTTCCAAATCAAATCAAAGAATGCAAATTCAACAAATGAACCCAACAACATCAAGGATGAAGAGTTGAAGAGTTCACAAGTTGTAAAAAGATTCACAAGCATAAAAGCCGAAGTTCATGAAAAGCCAAACCATATTTGCGATTCCTTAATGCAGAGAATCTATAACTTAAAGTCCAGATCAAATTCAAGACAAACTCAAAACATCCAAGATAAACGAGCTCAACAACCTCAGAGTTGAAGCGTTGAGGAGTTCATAAGTTACAAAGAGCTTCACAAGCATGAAAGCCGAAGCTTATAAAAAAATCAAATCAAGTTCCAAATCAAATCCAAGATGCAAGTTCAAAGTCTAAGACCCAAGTTTCAAACAAATCAACAAATGAACTCAACAACCTCAAAGCTAAAGTGTTGAAGGGTTCACAAGTTGCACAAAAGTTTCACAAGCCCAAGAGCCGAAGCTTATGGAAAGTCAAGTCAAGTTCCAAATCAAATCAAAGTTGCAAATTCAAATGTCCAAGATACCAGGTCTCGAATGAATCAACAAATGAGCTCAACAACCTCATTGTTAAAGTGTTGAAGAGTTCAAAAGTTGCAAAAAGCCTCACAAGCCTGAAGGCCGAAGCTTATAAAAGAAATCAAATCAAGTTTCAAATCAAATCCAAGATGCAAAAGATCAAATGTCCAAGTTTCAAGTTTCAAATAAATCAACAAATGAGCTCAACGACCTCAAGGATGAAGAGTTGAAGAGTTCACAAGTTGTAAAAAGCTTCACAAGCATAAAAGCTGAAGCTCATAAAAAGTCAAACCAAGTTTGTGATTCATCAATACAAAGAATCCACAACTTGAAATCCAAATCAAAGTTTAAGATGCAGAATCAAATTATCAAGGAGCAAGTTCAAAGTCTAAGACCCAAGTTTCAAGTTTCAAACAAATCAACAAATGAGCTCAACAACCTCAAAGTTAAAGTGTTGAAGAGTTCACAAGTTGCAAAAAGTTTCACAAGCCTAAAGGCCGAAGCTTATGAAAAGTCAAATGAAGTTCCAAATCAAATCAAAGAATTCAAATTCAACAAATGAACCCAACAACCTCAAGGATGAAGAGTTGAAGAGTTCACAAGTTACAAAAAGCCTCACAAGCCTGAAGGCCGAACCTTATAAAAAAAATCAAATCAAGTTCCAAATCAAATTCAAGATGATAACTGAAAAGTCCAAGTTCCAAGTTTCAAACAAGTCAACAAATGAGTTCAACAACCTCAAAGCTAAGGCGTTGAAGAGTCACAAGTTGCAAAAAAAGCTTCACAAGCATGACTGCCGAAGCTTATGAAAGTCAAACCAAGTTTGTGATTCATCAACATAGGGAGTCCACAGCTTGAAATCCAAATTAAATCTAAGATGCAAAATCAAAGATCCAAGTTCCAAATAAATCAACAAATGAGCTCAAAAACCTCAACGATAAGCATTGGAGAGTTCACAAGTTGTAAATAGCTTCACAAGCATGAAAGCTGAAGCTTATGAAAAATCAAATCAAGTTCAAAATAAAAAATCTAAGATGGAAAAGGTCAAATGTCAAAGACCTAAGTTTCAAGTTTCAAATAAATCAACAAATGAGCTCAACAACCTCAAAGTTAAAGTGTTGAAGAGTTCACAAGTTGCAAAAAGCCTCACAAGCCTGAAGGCCGAAGCTTATAAAAAAATCAAATCAGGTTCCAAATCAAATTCAAGATGCAAACTGAAAAGTCCAAGTTTCAAGTTTCAAACAAGTCAACAAATGAGTTCAACAACCTCAAAGCTAAGGCGTTGAAGAGTTCACAAGTTGCCAAAAAAAACACCACAAGCATGATAGCCGAAGCTCATGAAAAATCAAACCAAGTTTGTGATTCATCAACATAGGGAATCCACAGCTTCAAATCCAAATCAAAATCTAAGATGCAAAATCAAAGATCCAAGTCTCAAATAAATCAACAAATGACCTCAACGACCTCAAGGATAAAACGTTGGAGAGTTCACAAGTTGCAAAGAGCTTCACAAGCATGAAAGCCGAAGCTTATGAAAAATCAAATCAAGTTTCAAATCAAATCCAAGATGCAAGTTCAAAGTCCAAGTTCCAAGTTTCAAGTTCCAAATAAATCAACAAATGAGCTCAACAACCTCAAAGTTAAAGTGTTGGAGAGTTCACAAGTTGCAAAAATGTTTCACAAGCCTGAAGGCCGAAGTTTATGAAGAATCAAATCAAGTTCCAAATCAAGTCCAAGATACAAATCCAAATATCCAAGATACAACTTAATAAGTTTCTAATTCATGTTCAAGATGCATATTTCGACCGTTGACAAAGACCAAAAGTCAACAAAAGTCAAAGCGCAATTTTCGGCGAAATAGTCGGAAGGAGATAAAAGGCTACAATTATTGTTGTGTCAAGATGATTAAATTCCTAACTTCTTGTATTTTCAATGAAGTCTATGAATTCATGAATAAAATTTATTTGTCAGAATCTGTTTCTTTCTTCACACTTATTTTCTTAATCGGAGGTTCCTGTGACAATGTCCATGGTAATTAACATTAGGGGCTTGCCCCTAATGGAAGTCATGAACCCACAATCCCTTGAAGTCTACAAAATATTAAAATTTAATTTGTGATCCATGCTTTTTATCCGGTCAATCCTAATCAAAGGCCGGGTGGAAAGAAAGGAGCCCACAGGATGTTCTACTGATTCTATTGTTTGGTTATTGTGAAAAAGTAAGATTATTCATATTTTGATTTTTATATTGTGAAGTGCATAATCAACGGTTATATTCTGAAATGGTTTTTTCAGAGATATTTTTTCAGTTCATGAATTTTTTTAATTATCTCGTCTAACAAAATTCGGCAAGTTTTGGTGCCAAATTAGTTTGAATTGATTCTAGGAACTAGTGAGAGAATCGCTATTTAAATATAGTATTTTAGTTGTTTAAGGTTAGTTTATCTTTACAAAGTTAGTGATGTTGTTGCTCTCAAGCAAAGTCAAAGTGAAATGGTAGTTTTATGTGATTGTATGCATTGCATGTTTCACTTGAACAGGTGCAACTTAAACTTTATTCGGAGCAAATCTGGTCGTTGAATAATTTCTAATAATGAAGACATTTTCAAAGTTTGAAAGCTGGGACAAGAATAGAATGATACAGTAAATGAGGATTAGGTGACAAAGTAAAATGATGAATATGCTATCCTATTTGTAGCGGCAAATAGAATAGCTTAAGCTAATAACCTCATCTTCTTGCTATCTTTGATATCATCAGGGTAAAGCCATATTTCATGAATTGTGAGGCTATGAGTTTAATAGAACATTAGCTTAAGCTAATAACAACTTTCTTGTGGTGGTACTATAAAACTCAAAACAGTGTGCCTTTTTATATAGACCATGCACTTTGCCTTTGTTCTCTTTTTTGGGTTCTCTATAAATAAAGGCTACATTGTGTTTTATACATCTATAGCAAGCGATTAAGTTTGAACATACTTTTTATGTAACTACTTAACATACTTAAGGTATATAAATGCACAAATAAAAACCTAAGCTTCAATCCCCAATAGGCCCAAACACTCAAAATCCTAGTTTTGGATAAGAAGCTACTGGTGTCACTTGGTGGGCCACTATTTGGATCTCCGCTAAAATGAAGCTCTAATTTACCCTCCACTATTTTGTCCTATAGTGAGAGGTTGAATTATCTCATGGAAGCCAATTTCATAAAACAAAAAGATACAAAGTACATATTTCTCCATTATGAAGTTCTTCTTCATAGTTTGCTTAATCTGATCCCAATTTTTGAACATGTTCCAAGTGAGCAAAATCTGCCTTCACTGGATTGCATGAGGTTAGATGGCTATTCATTAGTTATATTTATCAGATTAAATATGACTAGACTAGTAGTTGGATATAGTTTATAAGAGATTAGGATGAATTAAAAATCAAAATGATTTCAAAAAAGAAATTCATATAAAGGGTAGCTGAATATATTTACATATATGCATACACATCTATGATTATGTTTCTTTGACAAATGAATTTGTAGCCATTTGAATGAGTTTGGTGATTCTATATTGATGATAAATCAACATTTTCTTCATCCTTTTTCAAAAGGACATTCGTCTTTGTATTTGGTAAGAATGTATTTTGAACTCTAATAATTAACATTAATGATGGTGACCTGCACTGTTTTTAAGTAATAACTTCTTGTTATTCGGAACACTTTCTCCAAGCTTTAGAGCAAGATAGTTTTCATTAACTCCTACGTACATTGTGAATTTTATATATTTTGGTATATTTTTTGAATATACTAGACTATCTATTGACAAGATCCCCTTGCGTATATCCCGCAAGTGCACGGGTTTGTCGAAGTAATAATCCTGGGTGAGCGGGTATCGAATCCACAGGGAATAGGGAATAAAAATACTTAATTCGATTCTTAGCTATGTGAAAGATCAATGATGATAAGTGTGACAATGATTCAATTCTCAACAATAAAAACAACAAGTAAGAGAGCAAAAGTAAAGAAAGGGGGTAAGGCAATCGATAAAGATGGGGTACTCGGATAATGCTCCGCCTAGGAGAATTGTTTCAAGTGCAAAAACCCTCTATTATGTTTCCTAATCAATGCAATGGTGAGTCGTGGAAATCGTTAATTACATAGTCCTAAATCTAAGGTCAACTATGCCTAACTCTATACATGTCCCGGAGGAGAGATTAGATAACCTCTCAACCTCGCACTCGTATAGAGTTGCAATGAGCTCTAGGGATTCCAAGTGATAAATCTCTTCCTAATTATAGACCTAACCCTTTGGTCCAGGTGGAAGGTCCCTAACCACGATTAAGCCCTAGATACTAAGATCACCTCAACGCTTCACTCCGTTGCACGCGCAACTAAGCCCCAGCGGAAGTTCATCCCTTAGACCATTCACTCTATTATGGCCGCAAAGAACTCGAGGAACAGAGGTAGAATCTATCACGTCGGAGGGAAAATGGGACGCTCCTGTACCTCTCAACTCACCCTCTCAACCCTCTCCAACCTAGCTGTGTCTAACGCTCGTGGTGTGTCACTCACAAGGTTACCAACGAGAACTCTCAACCCTAGTGTCACTCTAGGAGAAATGTTCATACAAACAAGCATTCAAGGTTGGAACTCACAATCAACATCAATTTATTGAAAGCATAATAAAGAGATTCAAAGAAACGAATACATCCTAGGGTTCACAAATACCCAAGTACCCACTAGGGGTTTAGCTCTCCATGGAGCTAAGTACAATCAAAAGAAATAGAATGTAAAAAGCAATGAATCCATAAAGAAACCCCTCGATAGTCATGTCGATGGTCTTGTGAAAAGTCCTCTACTAAAGTCAGTCCAAGAATTCCCTCGTCCCGAGTATAGGATACGCCTCGACGGAAGCTCCCCTACCAACCTTCTTCCTCAGGAATGACAATGTCGGAGCCGTAGAACCTCTCCAAAACCTTCGCCAATACCCCTCAAAACCCTAGCCGAAGCCCTCTCTCAAGTTGGGGAAAAGATGGAGAGAAGAATACTAAAATCGGGGCTGATTCGGCTTTAAATAGGGCTGGAATCGGGCGACTACACGGGCGTGGATGCTTCACGCGCCCGTGCGAAATTTCCACACGGGCGTGGATATTTTCCACATGCCCGTGTGGATTCTCTGAACTTTTGTTTTCTCGGTCGGCTATAAACAGTGCTGCTACAATACCCGGCCTGAATAGCTTCCCGAATCCATACTTTCATCGGAGTAACGCAAACGGGCACACGTTCACATCGTGGATCACTTTGCTTCTTCAATGATAGGCAAGTTGGTGGAGCTCTTGTTCTATGTGCATAAGTCAGAATGCTCGAGTGTGACTGCTTTTGTGCCCCTCCAAATTGATGTGCCAAACTCGAATACGAGGAGGTTGGCACACACTCTAGCATCTCACATCGACCTATGTCTTCGCGTTTGAACCTTAGCAAGATTTCCTACAAAATCGGTGCATTGTAATCCACATTAGCTTCTTTCCTTCATACTTGGCCTCACAACCCTACTTGCACGAAAGTAACATAAAAACACACATATTAGTGTAAAAACCTGAGAAAAGTAATGCTCAACATAAGGAATGAACGCTTCGCATTCATATCGCACAAGCACTTATCATCTATCCATATATATATATATATATATATATTCTACTTGTAGATTTTTCAGAGAAATTGAGTGCCATTAATCCCTTCTTTCTATGGATTGCAATTGCTAGTTAATTTGTAAGTACTTACTTCTTGAATTCAAAGAGTTTGAACTAAAATCAGCTACTTTATTGAAAAGTTTATTTTTTTTATTTCTAGTTACTTTGTTGTTCTGTGTTAAAAATATCCAAGTGCACATTCTTTCTCTAACTGCTATTCTACATACAACTCTCAGTTAGTGATAAATCTAAACATTTTCTTAAACTTATCAAATTCATCAATTTCTTGTTATTAGAATAGATTTTTCATATGTTGTTTACTTTCTTTACTGAATACTTTAACATCTATTACCAAAAAACCATATTATTTCTAGGTGGAAGCATTCACTTAAAACTAATCTTGCAAAATATAATGAATGCACATTGGTTTAGAATTCTGATTAGTGGTAAACTAACCATTTTTTCTTTATCATTTACACTACATTTAGAATGAAATTCTACTTATTTAGCACCTCATTAGTATGAAATTTCATTCTTTTGTTTACAATGATCCTTATCTCTGTTTTAGGAAGAATAAAGTGAATTCGAGGGTGTTTTGAAGCACAATGAAGAAAGTTGCAGAATTAAGGCTGCACCACGATTCATAACGGGTGTTATGAAAACTCATCATGCTAGATGTCTGTACTTACCACTATCGTGATCAAGTCGTGGCAGCATAAACTCACCGAGAGCAACAAAGAAGCCACAAAGGGCATTGTGAAGTCCATAACAATTATTACCAAGACACATAACACCCCAAGACCATGCCATGACGTGACTCAGAGCCCAAGCAACAACTTACTCATAACAGGCATCACAACAACCGTGGTGAGGCCATGGCAAAGCCGATTACTATAAATACCCCAATATTCTCTAAATTTGGGGAGACTCTTTTGCCGAACAACCTAGGGCGCCCGGATTTTTGGAGATCTAAGCGGCGGAAAAAGGTGGTTCTTCCATATTCCAATAGATTCTGGTGGATTTCACAAGAGTTTATCAATGAGTATCATCGGAGAAGATCGTGTATGACTGGTATCTTCAAAGATCATCATCAGAGGGGTATGACTGACACACGTCATCCGGACAATCTTGGGATCTTCTAATCCCCAACCTTCGGAGAAACTATTTGAGGGAGTTAGTTTAGGAATACATTAAAAGCTTATTTGTTCTTTATTTGGTATTGTGGTTATCTTGTGCTTTGATGCTTGCTTGTTATGATCCATAAGAACCTAATTCGAGGGGAATTGTATGTCTAGGTCCCTCTGTTTTCATTTATGAATTTTGATTGATTAATACAAATTGTTCTAGTTTTTCGTAATCATTGTATGTTTTTAATTGTTGAGTATTGTTGATGTGGATGAGGAGGATATCCCCTCATGTTGTTGATGCCCATGCCATGATAGATCTATGCATGATCTAAGAGGTTAGGTATAGCTGGGTTTCTGGATTAGGGATTGATTAACCCTTAGGCTTAGGGTTTGATTGGTCTCTTCTTGTGGGATTCCCGCACTTAAGGCAAACATAGGAGGCTGGGGTGGAAGCGGTCCCATCTTATGTTCCTAGTGATTTAGACCTACTCGCCATGGCTTATTGGGGCTAGTAGGCCTTTGAATTTCTCCGGTTTCGATCCTAGAACCCGATTGACACTTAACACCTAACATAATTAATAATCAAGATAACTATAGTACATATTCCCAACTCCTTCTAAGTGTGACTTAACGATGTCTCTAATTGTATTGTTTAATAGTGTTGTACAAGTGAACTAAAGAAAGAGCATAAATGATTATGCTATTGATTAAGTGTAAAGGAAGTAGTAGGAGCCTTTCGCTGTTCTTGGGAAATATGACTCTTGTGTTCACCCATGAGGTATCATGGACCATCTGTAATATTAAGTGCATATTTGCATGCTTATATAATTGCATAATTGAAACACCCATAAGAAGTCCGTTAGATTCATAGTATAGTAAGATAGATGGTGAGGAGTTAGTGAAAGATTTTGGTAAGAAACACAACAAAGAGTGATGGAGATCTTATACTTGTGATTTATATTAAATTAACATGGGAAACTCCATCACTCTTCAACTCTTTTTTTTATTATATTTATCATCACTGAATGGATAAAGGAATAGTGTGAATTTTTGTTTTTTTTGCTGGATTGATTTTTCCCCTTATTTATTTGCTTCTTTCATTTTAAATTTATTTTTCTTATTGCTTAGTGTATCTATTATCATTAATTGAATTTTGAAATCATGTTATTTACTAGTATGACAACATGAACTTCATACAAAAAAAATGATGTCAAGTTTCAATATTTAGAAAAATTTTAATGATTATGCCATACAAATTGTAAACCAACAGAGCTATTATTATTAAGAAAGGTCAACTGTGTTGGCGGCATGGATAAAACATGGATGCCTAAGTCAAGGTAGTTACTATATTAAATAACATAAAACTTCCCAATTTCAATTGATTCCAAGAATTTATCTCTTGTCAAGTGAATAATTATAATCAAGGTTTTTTAGTATGAAGAATTCTTTATTTGCCTCTTGAATATTGAGTAAAGTACTATACATATATCTTAAGCACCCAGTTCCCTAAGTCGTCAATACAGGTATCCTTGCTTTACTTCTAACTTTGTATTAACAAAGGTGTTTTGTTATGTGAGATTTGCCTTTTCATTTATTAGAAAAAGTGTCTGATAAATAAAAGGAAAATGATATATTTAACTAATCCTATTTTTCTTTGCTTGGTCATTGGAAGAAAATTTGGAAACAATAATCTCATTATATTATGAACTTTTGTAATGGCACAGGGCTGAAGTAAGTTCTCTTCATTTATAAAATGTTGATCACATTATTACTGAACTTTTGGTGATTCTAATTGGTAATGCATTATTGTCTTCAGAGTATTATTGCAGTTAAAAAATTAATTTTGCATTTGCAACAGGTAATCTCTTACTTTGGTGAGAACTTTTTATTTACTTATGAAGGCACTATCAGATTCTTTTGATCAGGTATTTTCTTTTAATGCTTAAGATTTCTTCTGGAGTTCTTTCATATATTATTTTGCTTGTGACTTTGGAAGAGCATGCATCATCCCGTTTTTCTCTGAAATTTCTTTCGGCCATTCAACTATGAACATCCTTTTGTTTTTTTTTTTCTTTCTTTTATGAAAACCAGAGTTGCTTAACTTACATTTGCATTATTGATTCTCATTTTTCATTGTTTAAAATTTGTATCTTTATGCCTATTTTGGCTGAGAATTCATAATCTACACCAGAACTACCTAGATAATGATGTGGTTCCTTTAGGTTCCTAGGTAGTTAGAAATGCTTCCTTTCGGACACTACTACTCAGTTGTTGACTAAAATGCCTCTTCTATTGGATGCGTAGAAAGATATATATATATATATATATATATATATATATCTGTTATTGACTATTTTGAGTCCAAGGCATCTTAGAAATCCTCAAATTGGCTGGTGTTCCCAGTGTGATTTTAGTATATGTGGATTTGATCCATCAAGCATCTTGGTTTTTAATATGTGGGTTTGCAATGGGCCAATTTGATCCATAAAAAGTTTGCAGGAGAGAGCTAAATTTTGGTATTGTGTGTGTGATTTGTGTAGGTATGCTAAGATTATTAATTTTCTCTCTTTATTATTAATTATTATGGTTATTTGTTTACATATATACACTTAGCTTTATGAGTAACAAATTGTTATTATTTTTAACCAGCCTGCGGGAGTGTAGTTCCTACTAACTTCTGATGAGCAACTCTAAATACTAGATGTAGTCTAGTATTTAGATGAGTAAGTCTAAATACTAGAAAATAATTTTTGTTTACTTGTATCACTAAGTGCAGCCTTTCAGTTGAATGGTCACAGGTTCACAATGTCTACTTCTATTTGAACTAGCCGTGCACTCAAAAGACAATGTACTATTTAGCTAATTTTTAAAGTCATTCTCTGGCTCTCTTTTCTCATGATTGTATTGCTTATACATGTTTTTTCGTTTTGAATCTCTCTCCAAGAATGATAATGGCGAGGACAATTTCATTTGTGGAATTGTAGAACTTTTTGAGTCATCTAACGTTAGTTACACTTCACTACACAGTGGTTTTACAAAGCCAAAGACACTATGTTTTATTTTTTTAAGGTATAGTTAGAAGTTAAGGTCAAAATTTTCTTACTTCCTATTCTTATTTCAAATTAGGTGATCAAAGATATCGAACGCTCACAAGATCCACGTAGAGTATTCCGATTAAAGGACAGAAATGATAACCCATTGGAGTGCATTGTTTCTAAGATTAAAGTTGTTCGTGTGGCACCAAATGTAATTATTCTCTTTTGTCTATTGCTTCTCAAGTTTTACATATTACCTTTTGGCTTGTGTCTAATATCTCTTTCCTTTAATTACACAGTTACTTGTATAGATTGATTTGCATGAGAAAGAAAAAGGCATACTTGAGTGTGATCTCTACTATGATATGTTATATTCAACTTCATATACTTCCTTTGCCAATCTTCCCACAAGTAACAATTTTTAATTTAATTTATGTTTGAATTGTTTTTATGTTTTCTTTCATTTAGCTTTCTCCCCTATTTTAAATGGCTAAGTTGTTTTGGCAATAGATGGGTTATATATACCTATATCTTCAATGGCATCAGATTCTGAATCTTCACCGTCTACTGGGAAAACGAGTTTGACACTTCTTGATCTTTATTCTGGGTGTAGGACTATGTCAATTAAGTTATTCTAGGAGAAAATTTTGTTGGCACAAATTTACAAACAGTAGACTTTCACATTCTGTTAGATAATATTTTGATGTGTGTTCTTTAAGCTAAATGCTATTAATTTTTTTTACAGCAACGATGGGTGGTGGACTTGAATAGTTTTTCTTGTGAGAGTCTGAAATTCCACATACTGAGGTAGTTTATGGATATTGTGGACTTTTTGAAGCCCAAATATATCCTTATGGAAAATGTGGTTGACTTGTTAAAGTTTGCTCGGGGTTTTCTTGGAAAATATGCTATTAGTCGATTGGTTTCTATAAATTACCTTGCAAGGATGAAACTTATGGTCACTAGATGTTATTTCCCTCAACAATTTCGAATGCGGGTACTTTTGTGGGTACCCTTCCTATAGAGGTCTGTAATTAATCTTTTGTTTTGCTTAACCGCAAATTTACTTATTTTTGGATTTGTATTTAAATAATTCCTTTTGAATGTAGATGTTGCCACAATTTCCTTACCCTACTCATGATGTTGTTATATGCGGAGGCCCTAACGAGTTTGAGGTTGCATATAATATATATTTTCTTAAAAAACTTATGTATCTATTTTAACCCCATTTAATAATGGTGATTCCTTCCTCAATCAAATGTTGTTGCATATGACAAATCTCGGAGGCCTAATCTCAAAAATGCTCTTTTATTGGGAGATACCATCCGTGATCTTCCCCGGGTCAGTTTTGTTATTTGAATGTGTATTTCAAGAAAGTAAATTATTTTCTAAGTATGCAAAACCAAAATGCTCTACTGAGACTTACGATCATTATCAGCAAACAATTCCTAAACATCATCTTTTAATGTAGATTTTATCAATATTGTTTACTAACCTCTGTCATATTGTTGGTTTTGCAGCCTGCATTTGACATTCACCTACAAGACAATATCAGACATCCGATACTAATATTCTTTGGAATCAGAAATTCTTTAGATCATTCTCGCATTCTAACTATTTTTCTTCATAAGAAAGCTATGTACTATAATTATTAATGATAAGCTTTCCCTCTTAGATAATTTGTCTTTCTAATCCAAGTCATGTTAGTGCAAATGAGGTATGCAAAACTTCCAGATTTTGCTTGTGTTTGTTTTGGTTCTTCTAATATCAGACCCTTTTTAGTTTTTACAAGCTATTCCTAATCTAGTTGATACATAATCTTTTTCCATTTAATATTTCTGATTATGCTTGGTTGTTGTACTGTGGACATATTAAAACAGCTTCGCAATGAGGAAATCTCGAAGACTCCAAGTTACGCAACATCTAGACGCCGTATGCAAAGAATTACAACTCATTTATTGAGCCAACGAAGGTATGTATAGCATAATTGTTTTAAGGATTTGAATGATCGTCAGCAGCAATGATTCAGAAATTACTTATTCATAGTTACTATCCTTTGTATCCACCCTCTTTGGATACTCCCATTGACCTTTCACTTGTACCGGAAGCCTTGGAGATCCCCTCCATTACAGATGTTTTTATACTACCATAAGATCTTGCTCCATTTGTGAAGGTAATAATTGCTAGAATAACTAATGCTTTGACTAGTGAAATTATTTGATCAATATTAGAAAAACTTCCATCATTGTTAACATATCATATTAATGTTGCATAAGACAGATGATGATGTTTCCTATTCTAAAATGTAGGTACTATCGCTGGGAAAAGGAAATGGAGACCTTGTGAGGTGCTTGTGCATGAATCCTGGTACATTAGCAAAGGATATTGGAGGTGGAACATTTATAAAGCTTAAATACCAAGAAAATTTTGACAACTCTAGGGCATCAATCATCAGAATATAGAAACACATATGGATTAGTAGGGGTGAGCAAAACCGGGTACCCGACCCGGTTTTTAAAACCGGATCGGGTACCCGGTTTTTCAGATCAGCAAAAGCTTGACCCGTATCCGACCCGGTTTAAACCGGATACTAAAAACCGGATACCCGGTTTAAACCGGATCAGATATCAGATATCCGGATCCAAATTTAAGATTCATCTACCCATGGATTTTTTTTATTTAACAACATCAACATTCATAAAAAAACAAATATGAAGAACTTGTAACTTATAAAGAGAATTAAAACCTTACATGATTCTCCCCACAAAAAAGTCAAAAAAAATAATAAAGAGTTTCATCAATCTTAGACATAAGGATTTGGAATTTTTTTTCCTTTTACTTTTAACCCTAGAAGAGTTTAAATTTATTAATATGTATATATATATATAATATAACTATATAAGTAACTCTTTAAATATTTAAACGAGGGATTTTTAATTTTTTTTTCTACTTATGCCCTTGTAAAATTTTAAATTTATTAATATATATATATAATAAATTTAAATTTTATATGGTCTAAAAAATAAAAAAGAAAAAAGAAATCCAAATCCCTACCCTTTAAGATATATATATATATATATATATATAATTATACCCTTAAAGATATATATACCTTAATGGGTATAATTATATATATATCTTAAAGGGTTTAAATGAGTAATTTGGAATTTTTTTCCTTTTTTACTTTTTATAGGCCATATAAAAATTTAAAATTATTATATATATCTAATTATCTATCTATATATAATTATATATATAAATGAATATATTAAAAATAGGATCGGATTCGGATACCCAATTTTTAATTTCTCCCGACCCGTATACGATTCGGTTTTCACCTTAAAAATTTGGACCGGGTACCCGACCCTCATTTTCGGATCGAGTACCCAAAAAATTCGGATCAAAAAACCAAGATATCGGATCAGGATTTTTTTTGCTCACCCCTATAGATTAGGGCTTGACATTAATCTTTTAGAAAGCTATGTTTTGATAGAACCCAACTGCGCATTTTAGCAGGTTTTTAGCCGAATATGTTGAATATTTGTCTCTGTGTTGCTTTCTCTGTTGACTATTAATTCATTTAATATGGTTTGCTGAAACCACAGTAAGATGTTGAGTTAGTCTTATCTTGTGCCTGATACAAAAGCTCTTTGAAATGGTTTCATTGCAGGAATTGATTGATGTAATTTATCAATAAAAATTAGGATTTTGTTAAAGCTATATTTTCTAAGTTCAGAGAGATTAGCAACTAAACAGATTTATTGGACTTATAGCAGCAAAATTTTCTATCGATATAGGGATACTAAACAAATCTATAGGACTTATAGCGGCAAATATATTCCACCGCTATAAAATTTAGAGCGGCATAATTCTCCGCCACTACATATCATTGTGTAGCTCCAACCTAACAGATGAAATAGTGGCAAAAGTGTACATTTGTTACAAAAAGATTTAACGACAAAGTGTACATATAGAGGCAGATTTTTCCACCATTATAAGTGCTCTTTCTTATAGTGACTACACTTCATTCAAACCCTCACCATTAACTCTCTTTCTTTTTTCCCCACCTTTAATTCATCACCAATATCGGTCTTCTCAATTTTTCTTCTCTTCACCATTATTCTTCAAGCCTAGACCTCCATTTTCTCTTAAGATGCCAAACTTGGTTAGATTAGTTCTTTTAAAAAAGAATCCCGTACGTCTATGGCTATCAGAGCTACCCTAGGACGCCAACCCAATGCTTAGCCTTTCCTCCCTTCTATACAATGGGAGGTGAGGTTAAAATTCCCACACATTGCATAGAGTTAGAGGATTCTTCAAGACCTCAAGCTTCTTTGGCATGCTACATTGTAGGCATGCAGCTAGTTTCTTGAGAATGTTGTGTTGTGTTTTTCTCTCATTTATTTAGTTTCTCATCCTTTTGAAAGGTGTTGTTTCTCATCCTTGAAATGTAATGGTAGTATGTAGTTTTTTCAATCGTTGCCATGTTGAATGGTGATCTAATATATAGGAGCTCTTTGATGTTCTAAAAATTGTATAGTTAACCTTGAGTTGATATTACTAATTACAAAGTGGTCTATTGGTAGCCAGATCTCCATAAAAACTCTTCAGAAGTGGTGAGAGTTCGAATCAAGGATTTGAGCATATTTCTTGGAGTATGAGTAGTGGGTTTTGTGCGGGTGGTCTAAGTCCCCATGTGTGTGCCGGCCTCGCCCGCACTTGCTCTGCCGAGGCTTGTGCATGCCCCTACCTTTTTTAACAGCCTAGGCGCTCAACTTGATTAAAAAAAAACCTTGGGTTGATATTATGATTATGCATGGATTGAATGGCTTTCCCATTATAACCTTGTTCAATCACCATTAGGTTATGTTCAAGAGTAATAAGAATTTTATTGTATTATTATTTAGTGTTTTCTAATGGGTTAGCTACATCATGGTTGAGAGGTCCTTAATATACATACATATATGTCCATATATATATATGCATTGATATTTGAATAAAGTATGTCGTGAACTCTAGTAGAATAGGAAAAAGTTTAATATTGCCGTTTATAAGATAATAGGAGCCCTCGAGGAGATGGACTTTCGTGTTCTAGTGGTATTTTGAAATATGTCTGATAAGTAGATCCACCTATAAATTATTGTATTAATAAATTGCAAATTTATATGATATTTTGTGGGATTAAATTACTTATTTGCCAGTTCCATTAATTATTTATTAGCTACTTATCTATTATTGTCTATTCAATTGTAAAGTATTTTGTTATTTATTTATACGTTGAATTTCCTCCACAATTATTTATCTATGGCTAAAACAAAATTCTCAAAATTCTAAAAATTTGGTTTTAGATTTTGGAAATTTTTTTATGGAATTGCTAATTCTTTTATCATTTGTCTCTGATCTTTGTATGTCAAAGAGACCACCAGAGATAGGAGTGGGAGCAAGAAAAATTATTTAGGGGGCCAAAAATTGTTTTAGAGGAAAATATTTTTTTTATTGAGTATAAGTAAAAATTGAAGGAGACAAAATAATATTTTTTTAAAAATATTTTTCTAAAATATATAATTTTTAAATAATATATACTAATTTAAAAAAAATTAAATTGTGGAATAATTTACAAATTTTTTTTATTACTATATAACCAATTTTTTTAATGTCAAGAGATTAAATAATAAAATTTAATAAATATGTTTTTGTAAAATAAATATTTTTATAATATTTTTAGATTACCTATACTAATTTGTAAAAAAAAACCAACTGGCATTTAAGCAATACTTATTTTATTTTAAATTATTTATTCATTTTATTTATATTATATAAGGGGATTTTGTAAAATAGGGATTGGTAATAAAGATTTTTTCTTAAATTAATAAAACTATTATATAATTTTTATTATATAATATATTGGGCATTTTGTAAAATATGGGGGCCCCCCCACCTCCACCTCCACCTTCTCGTAGAATTAGAATTATTTATTTATTTATTCATTGATTGATTTAGAAAAGAAATGTATTTCAGATGTGTTCAGGAGATCAGTAGTTGCAGTTGCTGAAATTCAGTTGGCAGTTGAGCTTGGGCTCAGCATGATGATTTGAAAAGTAATCTGAGCTTTAACATGGAGTGACTTATTTAAGCTGGGATTTCATTTCTTCTTATATAAGTAATCTTTGACTTTGCTTGTCCTCACTTCCATTGGCGCTACAAGTTATTCGGGTTTGGCCAGTGCGCACGTAATAAGATTTTAATTGTATTATGTGATATTTGGTCAAGTAAACAAATTTTTAAAAGTTGATAAGTTATATTATATATATTTTTTGGCAATTTTGTGTGGGACAATGTTTGTCTTTATAAATAAAAAAATCAACATAATAAATATAACTATATATAAACAAGATTTTTATTAACAATATAGTATCATATTTCCTTTTTATTATTTGTTTGAGGGGTCACTATTTTAATATGTAAAATAGATAAATTTTAATAGGCATAATAGATGACATTAAATGTAATTAACATAATAAGAATAAGTTGAGCCTTATGTTTTTCTTCAAGAAACCGAAGGAAACGCAATAAGATTTTAATTGTATTATGTGATATTTGGTCAAGTAAACAAATTTTTAAAAGTTGATAAGTTATATTATATATATTTTTTGGCAATTTTGTGTGGGACAATGTTTGTCTTTATAAATAAAAAAATCAACATAATAAATATATATAAACAAGATTTTTATTAACAATATAGTATCATATTTCCTTTTTATTATTTGTTTGAGGGGTCACTATTTTAATATGTAAAATAGATATATTTTAATAGGTATAATAGACGACATTAAACATAATTAATATAATAAGATTAAGTTGAGCCTTATGTTTTTCTTCAAGAAACCGAAGGAAACGTAATAAGATTTTAATTGTATTATGTGATATTTGGTCATGTAAACAAATTTTTAAAAGTTGATAAGTTATATTATATATATTTTTTGGCAATTTTGTGTGGGACAATGTTTGTCTTTATAAATAAAAAAATCAACATAATAAATATAACTATATATAAACAAGATTTTTATTAACAATATAGTATCATATTTTCTTTTTATTATTTGTTTGAGGGGTCACTATTTTAATATGTAAAATAGATATATTTTAATAGGTATAATAGACGACATTAAACGTAATTAATATAATAAGAATAAGTTGATTCTTATGTTTTTCTTCAAGAAACCGAAGGAAGTTAATAACAATGATGTCGATGTTTGGAAAAAAAAAATAGACATAAAGTATAGATTTTTTTTTTAATAAATTCAATATTTTTAGATTGAAATGAAAATTTATTTATTTTTATATGAAAATTAATGATTTAAGATGGTTTCATGACAATAAAATTTTATTTTTTTATTTTTTTATATTTATATTTATATTTATTTTTATTTTTATTTTTTTTGCACTTCAACCCAAATTAACGCGGCATGATTCCTGAAGTATCATAATCAATGTTGATAGTCAAACTGGAGTTCAACTGTGGTCGACCCGATTATAAATATAATATAGATTTTTATAATTTTAATTGGATATAAATATATAAGATGTATTACAAATTACTAAAAATTTGAAATAATAATAATAATTTCAATTTTTTTTAAATCTCAATTTTTTTAAATTTTATTCTTAATTTTGTTTTCAAATTTGAATATTGAATGTTTTCTTTTTTTTAATTGATTTTTTTGGGAAAATTATTTAAACACCCTTATTAAGTTTTATTTTTCCTCTGCAGTCCCTCTGACATTTGCACTTCCCATATAGTCCCTCTTTTTTATATAGCTTCTTTTTTACTCTCTGTTGTGACACTCATTATATGCTTTTCACCCTAATGGTAGAAATGCCCCTCTCTTTTGCCTCTCGCCTAATCACAACAACCTTTTAGGTAGGTAATGGAAGAATCCTTCATTTTCATCCTCTTTTACGGTACTTCATCTTCATCTTCATCTTCATCTTTATCCTCTGTCTCTTGTTTTTTTTCTCTTTGTCATTGTTCTTCTTCTTTGCCTCCTTCTTTCTGTCATTCAAGTAAGCAACATCTCCATTCCTATCGCTCAGTTTTATTAGGGGTGTAGTTCAGTTTCAGTTACTTCCTCTTTATGTTTTTTTTAAACCTATGGGTTTCTCTAATGTTTACGTAGTTATTAGTCATTATAGAGACATTTTGTGTTGTGACTCATTTTAAAGGCGAAGGACTGCTACTACAATTCACAATCTCTTTTATCTCCACGAAAGGGGCCAGGTAATACTTAGCATTGACTAGAGTAGAAGGTCATTTCTGCATTCAATTGAAATTATACAAAATCATCAAATTTTACACAACATGAGGATATTTTACATAGGAAGAAATGTATATTACACAAAAATAAACTCAAAAACCCAAAAAAATACGCATGAAAACCTGAAACCCATAATACAGAAAGTCGGATTCTACACAGGAAACCCAAAAAAAATACACACGAAAAGCACACAATACCAATCTATAGCAAGTCGGCCAACTTCTCCTTACCTTGTTGCTTGTGTTTTGGTTTGCAAGAAGGCTCATGAGTTTGTGGGAACTTTGGTCGAAAGACGAGAGTACGAAGAGAAGAACAAGGTTGTCGGTGAACGAATAAGAAGAAGAAAGTCATAGGTGAAAAGAAGAAAAAGAAATAGTTTCCACTACGACAATGCATATAAGTATAAGACCAAGAGCCGCCTAGGTAATTATAGGCGGTGGGTTTCTAACCATTGGGCAGTTTACAACGCTAGTTCAGGGTATTTTTGTCATTTCGCCACCTTTGGATTTTGTAACTTGAACAAGGACAAAGATGACATTTCCGTGGCTAGTTAACTACACCTTAACACCCGTTAGTGCCTTGCGGATTTGATGGTAATTAATTTGAAAAAGAGAGACCTCTGAGGAATAAGCAAACTTCAAGGTCTTTTTAAGGCATCTGCAAACTATAGAGGGACTTATAGGTAACTACCTGTTTTTTTTATATTAACAATCTTTATCCTTTTCTTCCCTCCCACTCAAACCGAAAACTAGATAGTACAACCACCACCGTTACAGCTCCTCCTCTGTCGTTCATTAGCCACTACAGCGCTCTCTCCCTCTCTCTCTCTCTCTCTCTCTCTCTCTCTCTCTATCTGCCATGTACGGATCAGACCATTCCATGTGCAACTTCTTTCACAAGGATCTCAGCAACAAGAAAATTCACAAACGGAAGACCGATGATGATGATCATGACGGTGACCACCAGCAGCTGCAGCCCCAATCCGTGGAAATCCTCAAGAAACCTTCGCGCGAGAAGCTCTACTTCTTCAACTCCACTATTGTCGATGGGGCTTCCAACAAGAAGGGCGACTACTCCCTCTTCCGTTTCCAGTCCTCTAAAGAGATCCAAATTCACCACGACAGCCGCGCCACCACCACCCTCAAGACCGAGATGGAATTTTCCCGTGATGGGCGGGTAATCTGTGATAAGTGCTTGTGTATAAGTATTACAAAGTGTACTTTACTTACATTGAGCATCACTTTTATTAGATTTTATGACTCATTATTGTGTATTTATGTTCTTTTGTGCATTTACCGTTGTGGAGACAAGTTTGGAAGAAAAGAAACAAAAATAGATCATGGACGCAATTGTTGAGAAAACTTTTGGACCGAACAAGAATCAAGGCACAAGTTGTGCTCATAGACATGTGGGTGTATGCCAATTTCCAAAATGTTCAAGTGAATACACAAAGTGGAGGGGCACAAAGGCAGCCATACTTATTTGTTCCAACTTGTGTAACATTGTCAAGAGCTTTGTCAATGTGTTGGAAAGCAAGATGCAACATGATATACCCCATGGATGTGTGCCCAATCATACGGCCTCGATGAAGATTGAAGTTAGAGAGCATTGTAGCAGTTTACTGGTTCAAAATTACTGTAGCAATTACTGTTTACAGCGTGTAGGAAAATGGAAGCCTGGAAATCCATACGCCAGTGTGAAATTTTCATTGGGGCATGTGGATGCCCGATTTCAGCCCTATAAATACCACTTTGAGAGTTGGATTTGGAGATCCTTTTCCTATCTTTTGTCTATCTTTTATGGAGAGCGTGACTGGTTTAGAGTGGCTTTTGCTGGGATTTAGGAGCGGTTCTACGGCATTTGACATCGATTTTCTTTGGAGGAGAGCTATCGGGGGAGCTTTCATCGGCATTGATTCGGCGAGGTGTGCCCTACGCTTGACGAAGGAGTCTTTGAAGAAGATAAGGCGGCTCTTGAAAGCCATCGACACAGACGATAAGGGGGTTATCTCTATTAATTGCTTGCAATTATTTTTGATTTCATCTTTGACTTTGTGTTGCTCCATGGAAAGCTAAACCCCTAGTGGGTGCTTGGACATGTAAACCCTAGGATGATTTTGTTTCATTGACCTCTATTGTGCTTCTTTAATTGATGTTTTAATTGAGTTTCAATCTTGTGTGTTTATCGATTTGATTTTCCTATAGAGTGACACTAGGGTTGAGAATCTATCTAGGTAATCCTTTGAAGGGGTGACAACTTCACTTGGGTTAGACTTAGCAAGATTAAAGAGGGTTGAAAGGGTGAGTAGGGAGGTAGCCGAACGTCCCTTTCCCCTCCGACGTGATTTATCCTACCTCCATGTTCCAAGAGTTCGTTGCGATCATAATAGAGTGATGTGCTAAGAGACCTTCTCCACTGGGGCTTAGTTGCATAAGTGAAAGAGTGAAGTGTTGAGTTATTCTTAGTGCTGGGGCTTAATTATGGTTAGGGATCTTTCACCTGGACCAAAGGTTAGATCTAGGTTAGGGAATAGTGTTTATTACTTTGGAATCCCTAGAGCTTCAAGCAGTCCCAGACAATGTAAGATGTTGAGAGTATCCGTTTCCTGCCGGGGTATAGTATAGAGGGCTAGTCACGGTTGACCTTAGGTTTGGGACCATGTGTCTTTGGATCTCCACAATTTATTAAACTTCAATTAGGAGGCATAGTATTAGTCTTGCACTTGAAACATTAGTCCTAGGGTGAGCATTGTCCGGGTATCCCATTTCACCATTGATTGTTCTCTCTGATTACTCTTGCTTGTTCTCTTTTCTCTTTTACTTTTCTTTGCATTAATATCTTGAATCAAATCACAAATTGGTTTGCACTCTAGCTAAATAGAATTACTTCTTATTTCTAAGCATCTATACCCTATGGATTCGACTACCCACTCACCGGGGTATTTTATTACTTTGACGACCTGTGCACTTGCGGTACACACATGCAAGGGGTGTGTCAATCCGTGAGCATATCTTGAAACAAGCCAATGAAGCTCTCAAAGGCAAGAGTAAAGGCACATGGGATGATGAGAAGCTCTATAAAGGTATCTATGGATACACTGACTACAAGGCTGGTTTTTAGAGAGAACAGACAGTGAAAGGGAGAAAACCGGCGAATCTCATGAGTCCACTTTGGGCATCTACGCACATCTGAATCTCGATGAGATTTAATTACCAGCCAGATATTTGCAAAGATGACAAGGAGACTGGGTACTATGGGTTTGGGGATTCTTGCATGTTCATGAATGATCGCGGGGATTATAAATCTAGATGCCAGTTTGAGAAAGAATGGGAGGAGTCTGAGAAGGCTAGGAAGAAAGGGTTGGCAATGGGGGGTGCGGTTGGTGGCTGTGTGGATGATGATGTTGATGCTGCCATTGATGACGATGATGAGGATAGGGATGAGTTGCCTTTTGCATGTTATATTTGTTGGCAGATGTTTCAGGACCCAGTAGTGACCAAGTGCAACCATTATTTTTGCGAGCATTGTGCTCTAAAAGTGAGCTTTTTTTTCATGTGGTTTTAGTTCTTTAATTTGTTTGATTTCTTTGCAATATACTTATAAAATTATTTTGATTCGGTTCTTAGTGAAAAATAATATAAGTAGTTTTTAATGTTTTGGTTAACCATATCACCCTATGAATTAACAACACCTTTGTATGTCTTTTATTACAAATAATTCAGCTTACCTAATTTGCATCTTATTTTGCAGCATTACTTGAAAAGCAACACTACAAGAAATATAGGAAAAGGCAACAGATTTTTCCGTAGCTAAAAATTATATTTCTGTTGCTAAATATATTTAGCAATAAAATCATTCTGACGGCTATTCTCAAGTAGCTATTCCAATTCCGTCGGTATTATAAAATTCTGTCGTTATTTCTTATGTTGTGCCGATGGACACTTCCGTTGCCAAACATAAGAACTCCGTCGTTAATATAATAATAAAATATTCATTTTTTTAGGTTCACAAGAATTCCGTTGCTATATTTCAGTTGTAATATTTGCATAGCAACAGACTATTCCATTACTATTATTTTTATAGCAACGGAAAGTTTTATTTTACTAACAATATTTTTCTTATGCTAGTAATGGAATGTCTAAACATACTGTTCATAAGTACATACAGTTCTGCAGCATAATGCTCTTCGTCCTCAAGGAATCTAGCATATTCATTGGCCCAAAAGAGCGACCAGGATGAGAGATAATTGAAAGTCGTCCTACAAATTCAACATCTCCACCATCATCATTGCTAGGTACACGATTTAATTTTGTTTCCACAGTAGATTCATACATTGAAAAAAATGTTGAGATTTCTTATATGATATATGCCTCACATATAGATCCTTCCACACATGCTTGATTTTTCGCCTCTTTCTTTAAATTATGCAAAAATCTAAACATCATAAAAAGAACTATTAGGTTTAAGTTATAATGTAAAATATTAGAATAGACTTTTATTTGTAATTGACCAAAGAGTATAGAAAATGAAAAGAAATGCTACCTTTCAAATGGATACATCCAACGATATTGCACCGGTTCTCCAACCTTAGCCTCATAAGGTAAGTGTATTGCCAAATGTTCCATTGAGTCAAAAAATCCTGGGTGGAAATTTTTTCTATTTTGCATATTATTTCAACAATGGTAACTTCCTATTTTTCCACATGCAAGGTGTGTATTTCAGTTGAGCATAAATCCTTAGAAAAATGTGACAACTCAATGGTTGAATCATATATAGTGTTGCGCACCATATCATGCATGACAATTGGTAGCAAATGTTGCCCGAAAACATGACAATCATGACTTTTTAACCCATAAAACTTGTATTCAGCTTCATTCACACACTAAGATATATTTGATGTAAAACCATCAGGAAGTTTTAACTGCTTCACCCATGTACAAACACGTTTCCTCTCTTCTTTACTTAAAGTGTATGAAGCTTGTGGGATGTAAACACAGCCACTAGTTTCTATCAATTCCAATTCTTTGCGAGTGCAATACACTGCCACATCCTTACGAGCTTTTATGTTGTCTTTTGTTTTGCCCTTTATATCCATCATAGTATTGAATACATTCTCAAAGACATTTCTTTTAATATGCATAACATCTAAATTATGGCATATAAGATTTGTGTGCCAGTAAGCTAACTCCCAAAATTTACTTTTCTTCACCCAATTATGGCTTTCTCCAAACCCCATAAGCTTATCTTCGTTGCATTTAGCGCCACATGTAATATCTGGAAAGCAATTGAACTGTGTCAATATCTCTTCACCTGATAATCGAGGAATTGGATAGTCATCTCAAGTCTTTTTGAAAGTTATATTTTTGCCTCCTAAAAGGATGATCCCTTGGCAAAAATTGACGATGACAATAAAAAAAACGTGGCTTCCTACTATGAACCAACCTGAAGGACTTAATATGCTCCATGCAATAAGGACATGATAAAGTTCCATGAGTACTCCAACCGGACAACATGCCATAAGCCGGAAAATCATTAATTGTCCATAACAATGATGCTCTCATTAAGAAATTCTGTTTCTTAAAAGCATCATACGTTAGGATACCATCATCCCATAGTTGGTTCAACTCATCTATCAATGGCCGCAAGAACACGTCAATGTTTTGGCTCGGACTTTTTTTACCTGGAATAACCATATTAAGAAATATGTATGGTTGCTTCATGCACATCCAAGGAGGCAAATTATACACAACAAGCATTACTGGCCAAACAGAATATGGTTTTGCTGCAGGTCTAAAAGGACTAAAATTATCAGCACATAGCCTGAGTCTCACATTATGTGGTTCTTGACTAAAAGATAGATCTGTTTCATTAAAATGTCCCCATGCCTTCCCATCAACAGGATGTCGAAGTACTCCATCATTGCTTTGATTAGTTGCATGCCATGTCATGTTTTTAGCAGTCTTTGCTGACATATAAAGCCTTTGAAGGCTCAGTATAAGTGGCAAATAACATAAAATTTTACATGGAATCTCCTTTTGCTTCCCCTTTTTCGATTTCTCCTTTTGTCTCATCTTATACCGAGGATGCCCACAAACAGAACAATGGTTAAGTTCATTGGCTTCTTTATAAAACAACATGCAATTATTTTGACAAACATGAATCTTCTCATAACCCATACCAAGATTTTTCATCTTCTGTTTTGTTCTATAAAAGTTGTCAGGTAGGCATGCATCTTCTGGAAACATATTCTTAATCATCACCACAAGACAATCAAAACCTGCTTCGCTCATGTTAAACTCAGACTTTAAATTTAGCAACTGTGATAAAGCTGATAACTTTGTGTACTTGCCACAACCTTGATATAATGGTTCATCTGCATCATGCAATAAAGAATAGAATGTAGCTGCTTTGGGATTTGGTTCTTCTTCTTCAAAACTTGAGCTGCTACCATGATAAGGAGGAATATTAAAAGTTGGACCCATAAAATCCTTAATCATCTGACAATATGGATTCCAAGATTCCACTTGAGACATTGTGTCACCATTTTTATCTCCTTATCTAGAAGATTGCCCAATTTCATATTCTCCATGAGAAGTCCAAGTTGTATAACCAAGCATAAATCCATTATAGTAAAGGTGTTTACAAAATGTATCAACAATCTGAAACATACTATTTTCACACCGACGACAAGGACATCTTATAGAATCCCCACTGACAATACCATTTTAAGAATATGCAAAGTCAATAAATTCCTCTACTCCCTTTATAAATTCATCATTGATGAATGATGCTCGATCCCTACGGCAATACATCCAAGACCGATCTCTAACCATGTTTCAAGTCTAACAACAAAAAAGAAAAAAAAACACAACATTGTATTAAAATTATTTGCACAATTAAAAAGTATTCAAATAATCAAGTATTTGTACAAATAAATTAAGGTAGCATTATTTTCCCATACTAGTAAACGGGTATGGTAATACAAATATGAGTGAAAGGTCTACATGCAATTCAATCAATAAATCAATGCTTAAAAGATCAAACTAGTATCAAAATTGAAATCATTTCATAATATTATAATGGGATTAAATTAATATTTTTTTTACTTCCACATAACTTTAAATTGCAATTTATGACAAATTAAAAAGAGATTAAAATAAATGTGTACCGTTAACATGAGTGCAAAATTCAACTTGGGAATCCAACGAAGTTTGTGAAGCCAAAAACTACCAATCACCAAAGAAGTTGAAATTTATCATCCACCCAAATCTACAATCATAGAAGAATTGACTGAATATTATTTATAAATTCGAAGCACTTATAAATTTTAGCAACTAATTTATATAATAAGTTTTTCATCAAAATTCTTAACATATTTAAAATCCAAAATATATTTGATAAAATAAAATAAATATGAAATAAACTTAAATTAATTTAAATAATATAATTGGATTAAAGACAAGTTGTGATTGACAGAGTTGACATAAATTATTCAAGATAAATTAATTTAAATTAAATAATATAATTGGAATCAATTCATCAAAAAATTAATCCTCTATAATATATGATAAGAGCACTAGTTGTGATACATACACAACTTAACAATGAGGATTAGATATACTATAAAAAAAAATAAGAGAGGAAACATTGTAGTGGACAAATCAAGGATTTCATTAAAGCAAAACATATATTGTTATTTATATAGCCACTTGGATATATATATTGATAAGCATTAGCATACATAGAGAAGAGTAATGAAGCACCACCAAAAGAATAAGTTGAATATATAGAGAAGACTAATGAATATGGCCAGGAAGATTTCCAGAAATATATCATGCGATGACATCTTACATGAGATAAGGCATCCTTCAAAAGTATCATAACTATTTTCAAACATGCACAAGAGCTTATATCTTAACATAATGAAGAATACTACAAACAATATATGCAGTAAGGATGTGAACTTTTACCATATGCTAAAAAATAATAATAATAATAATTCAAACTTGGCAATTGTCTTATTCATAACAAAATGACCTGGGCTGGGCAAGATTTTGAATTTCATAGTAATCAGTTTTTGAATAAATAATCATGTTTACTTTAAAAAAAACTGATATATGTGGTGATATATTGGTCTCTTAACCAAAAGATTACTGTCATGTTACATGCAATGCCCTTTCTTTAATAGAATAAAGTGCAGGGGCAAACTTCTCACTTTAAAGACTAAAGAAATCACCAAAGTGGACTACTGGCTGTCTAGGACACTTTTCAAAACAATTTTACATAAAAAATAAGAACATAAATCAGTTGCAAGATTTTATTATAAAACACAATTTGCTTAGCAACAAAAGTGTTTTGATTTCTTGATTGTAGTGAATACAACTATTATTTCAACAGTGTTTTGAGTGCAGCAAAGATACAAGTCATATTTTCATGTTTATTGATATGCGGAAAACAGGGTGATCAGAATTTCTTGATTAAGTCTAGAATGTGCTCTGTGATTTTATGAGCCTCTTCTTGCTGGATGAAGTGGCTAACTCCTTTCATGACAACCACTTCTTCAAGAAGTGGAACATCATGTTTGAAACCCCTTCTTCAAGATTTTGAATTTCATAGTAATTAGTGAGTTCTAGGAGAGATAGTACTATAGATTATCATGAATCCACAAGAAAGTAAATTACATGGTTTACTTTATGTTTGCTGACGCAATACCTAGATCAAAGGAAAGATGAGAACATACTGAGTAAAGAAAAACTTTAGAAATGTGATTAGTAAAAAGGGTACAAGTCTATAGGTCGCCCCAAAGCCGTGATTTGACCCAGACAAAGTGTTTCACTATTTTTGGATCTTCTGATGACAAGAGTTATCTGTCAACAAGAAGGAATCAGCCTTCAACATAGGACAAATTGGCATGCTTGCTATATCAAGGTTATTTCTGAACAAGAAGAAATCAGCAGTTCTTCCTGAACTTACAAAGGTTCATGACAATGAAACTTCAGTAAAGATCAATCTTTTGAAATAATTCAGATATGTTCACGAAAAGTCAAGTAGCTAGGGAGAACTCAAATATAGAAACAAAACACTGATAAATGTCCAATTGAACAGTATTTGGATCAGCAACTAGAATTACCTATTTAACGAGTTAATAATCATGAACAAACAAGACCTGTTTATTTAAGATCAAGCTAACCAAAACAGAGAGAATCAGAATCCACATATAAAGTTGAAGGATAGGACATGGATCATGCTAAAACATAGCAATGGACCAATTAAAACTTGATACAAGCCCACAAGTTCAGCATGAAATCTTGAGGTGCACATCTACTATTATTTCTACTTTAGTAATTGTCAAAAAGTGCAGTATTTCATACTAGTTTCATACAAAATACAGTAACAAATGTGAAGTTGTTCTGATTATGAAAACTTATAATGGAAAGACATAGGATTTTAATAAAAGGAATTGTTGCTGACTTAACCATCATATAGGACAATTATAAAACAATGCAGCATGACAACAAGATGCGTATATTATGAATAAATAAAAAAAATATAACCATCTTACCAGCATTATATAATGATAAAAGATTAAAAATTTAAAGACAAATGAATAAGATAAAATCAGGTCCCATTTCTTTTAAATTTTAAAAACCAAAACCAATAAACCAAAATGATGCCATTGGCACTACAAGATTTCATAGCAAAATTCACTGATTTCTATTTTTGTAATCAAAACCCCTCATTTTTCTTTCCAAGAAATACATCTCAATATGCCTAATATCCATAAACAAAAAAACAAAGCAAAAAAGAAAGCAACCAAGCAATAAAGAGCAAAAACAAGAATCCAAGAAACAAAGAAAGATAAAAGAAAAGGTTTCAACATTGAAAAGAAAAACACAAACAACAACCCATGCAGCATCTTCAAAAGGGAAAGGCTACAAAGCCACCAAGAACAAGAAGGCATCCCACCATCAATTGAGTTAATCAAGATACGTGAAAGGGTTTTACTCCTACAAAGTCTTTGCAGACTCACACAAGTTAGTCACCTCCAAGCTAGTTGCTTTCCTAGATTTCTTTTGCCTTTTGACTGAAGTGAATCACTAGTAGATTCAATGCACAACAAACTATAAGCCTTTGATAAATATATGCATGTCTGCCCTAAAATAGAAGATAAGGCATATTAAAAAAATTTTGAGTGATAAAAGAACACTCAATAAACAATTAAAAATTGATTATGTGGGACCTGCAAATGGCCTCTACCAAGATGCAATGCCCAACAGCTCTCAAAATATTTCTTGAATAAATTATCACAAGAGATTGATTTCGAAGTATCAAATAGCTTGTAGAAATCTAGAAACAACATCAAAACTAGGTCAAATTCAAGAACAAACTTACTTTTGATAGTGAGAATATCAAATAGGGATTTTTAAATATCAATTTGATGCCAAAATTGAGCATTTGGCAGGAAATAAAACAAAAATTGAAATATCGTTTGCTCCTTTGCTTCATCCCCTCTCACGGATTTAGGGTTTAGTTTTCTAGACCTAATAGCTAAAATAAAACCGCAGATCAAAGAAGAAATACCACAAGATTTGAATATCTGGCAAAAGAATTAAGAACTCACCGTAGATTAGAGAAGAGATGAGTTTGTTGACAAGAACGATCGAGTGCATTGCTGGTGTATTTTAAAGGACTTCTTCGCGAGCTGTGACGCGTCAACTAGGGTTTGCCACGGGCCGTAGAGAGAGGAGATGTCGGAGGAGACAAAGTGAACCCGACCAATAAGATGTTAGCGTGAATTAAAACCTTAAACCTAAAACCTTAAACACTAAACCTCGGAACTTCAATAAATCCATGGATTCTGAAAACTAGAGATGAATCCATAGATTTATGGATGGAATTTGATGGAGAAATCTTGGGAAAAGCTCGGACATTAAGAAGTAGAGAGAGGGACGAAGAAGGAAAAAGGAGAGGGACGTAGGAAAGCTCAGACACTAAGAAGCTGAGCTTTCTCTTTTTTCTTTTTATTTATTTATTTTATATCTTTACTATATAATAATGTGCATATGGCTTTTCCTGATTGCTTTAATTGTAGTTAATGGTAGGAAGGTTCATGGAGGGCTTTTATGGTAGACATAATTATTAGTTTATAAAATATATAATATGTTTTTTATTAACAAAATAATTAAAGGAATTATTAATATATATTTTAATAATGAAGTTTTAAGATAAAACCTTTTTAGAATTATGACAACGCCCCTTGCGTGTGACCCGCAAGTGCATGGGTTTGTCAAAGTAATAAATCCCAGGTGAGTGGGTATCGTATCCACAGTGAATAGTGAATAGAAACACAATGATTGCTATTTAACTAGGATGAGAATGAATCAATGATGGTGTGAATAAGATTGATATGAAAAGACTAAAAGAAATAAGAAAGAGAGGCGTGATAAAATGAGAGGAAAGGCAATCGATAGAAGTGGGGTACTCGGACAATGCTCCCCCTAGGACTAATGTTTCAAGTGCAAGCCCAACTATTATGTCTCCTAATTGATGCTTAATGAGTCGTGGAAATCCTTAAACACACGGTCCCAAACCTAAGGTTAACCATGACTAACTCTACACTATGTCCCGGAGGAGAAATCGATCAATCTCAACACCTCACATGTGTAGAGTTGCAAGACACTCTAGGCATTCCAAGTGATAAACCCTATTCCAATGTATAGATCTAACCCTTTGGTCCAGGAGAAAAACCCCTAGTCGTAATTAAGCACTAGGTGCCAAAGTCACTTCAAGGCTTCACTCCGTTGCTGTGCAACTAAGCCCCAGCAGAGGTCATCGCTTAGCCCATTCACTCTACTATGACCACAAAGAACTCTTGGAACGTGGAGGTAGGATAAATCACATCGGAGGGAAAAGGTGATGCTCCGCTACCTCTCGACTCACCCTCTTGACCCTCGACAACCTTGTTTTGTCTAACCCTCATAGTGTGTCACTCATCCACAAAGGTTACCAAGATAGTCTCTCAACCCTAGTGTCACTCTAAGGGAGAAATCATTCAACAAGCATTCAAGATTAGAACTCAATTAGAAACATTAACTAAGGGAAGCATAATAAAAGGTCAATGAAACAAAAACATCCTAGGGTTTACAAAATCCAAGTACCAACTAGGGGGTTTAGCTCTCCATGGAGCAAGATACAATCAATATTGAAATCGAAAGTTAAAATATGTAATCCATAGAAAAAACCCCCTCGGTATTCATGTCGATGGTCTTGTTGAGTGCCCTCGTTCTTTCCAAAGATCCCCTTGTCAAGCCTAGGGCACACCTCGCCGAATCGGTGCCGACGAAAGCTCCCCCAATAACTATTTTTCAAGAGAATCGCGGTGTCAAAGCCGGAGAACCACTCCAAAAGCCTTGCCAAAACCCTCTAAACCCTAGCCACCGGCCTCTCAAAAGATGGAGAAAAGATGGAAAAAAAGATGCTAAAATCATAAAAACTGACTTTTAAATAGGGTGGAATCGGGGCATCCACGGAGTGCGTGGATGTTCCACATGCCTCAGTGGAATTTTTCACAGCCGGTGTGGATTTTTCGGAATTTCGATTTTTCGACGTACTGTGAACAATAACTGCTACGATGAAATTGTTACATTGACACGCTACGATGATCCCTCGCCAAAAAAACACTCCCGAATCCACTTTTCATCGAGGCAACATAAACGGGCGCACGTTTATGCCGTAGATCGCGTTGCTTCTTCAATAAACGGGTTCATTGGTGAAGATCTTGCTATCATTTCACAAGTTGGGATACGCAAATGTGACTGCCTTCGTGCCCCTCCAACTCATTGTAATGGCTTGAATACATGGAGATTGGCACACATTCACATATCTTAGAGCCCCACTTGTGTCTTCGCATTTATTGCTTCCAAGATTCCACCAAATAGTGCATTCACGATATACTTTTGGCTTATTTTTTTAATACTTAGCTTCACAACCCTACATGCGCAAAAGAACACAAATACACATGTATTAGCGCTTAAACCTGATAAAAGTCATGCTCATCGTAAGAAAAGAATACTTCGCATTCTTAACACACAAGCACTTATCAAATTAAATTTGCATTGTGTGTATAAATATTTGTCGTACGGTGATTATGTTGTGGTATATAAGTTAGACTGATTAAATAGTTCAAATTAAATTAGATTTATAATAAATAAAATTAAATATAAACCAATTCAAAATTAAAAGTTTAAATTTTTTTTAAAATAACAAATTGTGGTTGAATAAAAGTAAGATGCCATATTTTTTATATTCTAATCAGGAACAAAGTATATTGCATTTTTAATAATTTAATTTTTATTTTAAAAGGTGGTAAGCTACAAACTTTTTTATTATATAAATATACACATTAAAAGGTTAAATTATATGTTTTGAATGCATTATGAATTATTTTAATTTTTACTAAAACAACAACAACAACAACAACAACAACAATAATAATAATAATAATAATAATAATAATAATAATAATTATTATTATAAAAAAGTTAGATTGGATCCCGATCCAAGTAGAAGATGCATGATTGAGAGTTGGGCATATGAGAAGCACATGGTGTTGCTCCATTGGTAGGGCTAAGGTCCAAGGATAAAGAGCCATGCATGCAATAAACAACGGAGCATGTCAAACAGGTTCATTACTCCCTTTCATTACAATTGGGTGCATGTCTATATAAATTTGTTGGGAGACACTAAATTTCAGAATTTGGACAATTTATGCCTAATTCCTTGTGATTTGTGGATTCCACTCATCAATTCGTAGCCGTGGCCTTTTCATCATAGTCTTATTCATAGACTCTTTTTTTTTTTAATTTAAAATTGTAGTCAATTATTTAATTTACTGGGCTATTAATTAGTTAAAAATTAAGAATAAAGAATTAGTTAGTTGGTCATGTGACCTAATGAAAAATTAAGTTGATTTAGTTAGAATATATAAATTATAAATATGAATAAATAATATTTTATTTTTTTAAGTTTGGGTTTCAAATAATATTTATTTGTAAATGGAGACTTAAATTTAATTTTATTATTTTGTAGAAAAACTAACTCAAGTTTGTTTTTAATTTTTTAATATATATATATATATATTTATTTATAAAAATTGGAAAATCAAATATTTTTATAAAGTGAAAATGTATAAATAAAAAATAAATAAATCACAAATATTAATAAATAATATTTTATTTATTTTTTTAAAGTGTGGAATAGAAACAACTTATTCTGTTGCTATTCATCTAAATTCCGTTGTTATATTTTACAATTCCGTCGCTAATGTAATAAAAAACAAGTTGATTTATTATGTTTTATTCCTTCAGTAATTCGACACTGAATCCATTGCTAATGTTTGCCAATACCTACGGAACGGATCCGTAGTAATTTGTTAGCAACCAAAATTCACGGGAAAATTAGGGTGGGTAAGCTCTAGCAACGGAATAGCAACGGACTTATTCCGTTGCTATTAATCAACATTCCGTTGGTAATGTAATAAAAAACAAGTTGAACTTCTAAAGTTTCATTCCGTTGGTAGTCCGACGCTAATTCCGTCATCAATGTATAAAAATAGCACAAGGAACGAATTCGTAGCAATATTTCCGTTACCTTTTCCTGTATTTCTTGTAGTGCAAGAAGTGTTTCGTGTGCAACAAACCAAGACTTGGCATTTTCAACACCGCACATGAAATCAAGAAGAAGATTGTAGAACAGAAGGAGAACTTTAGCCATTGACGAAGCTTAACACCGAAGAATATTGTATTGCATTTTTTTTTCAGTGTAAAATGGAAAACTATAACAGAGAATTCATTAAAAACAGTAAAAATTTGCCACCTGATCACATATTGTCGTTCTTGTAAGCAGTCTTTTTATTTATTCTTTGGCAAATATTTTCATCCCCTTAAATGTGTGCATGTATGTACTTTTTTTTAAAAAAAGTTTTTCCTTCACGTTGTTTCCTTCCATGTATGTGTACATTATTTTCTAGCATCTCACCGATGAAAATAATGATATGTTAATTTGTATTTAATCATCAATTATTATCACTACATTTCAATATTTGAATTCTTCTTTGTTTGACATCAAATGGGGTTTTCCATATCCAAGCGAGACTAATTTCCAGAAGGCAAGTTCTTTTTTGCTCATCGATTTGGATGTGCTGTCAGTGGCTATATTATTGATGAACAAATTGTCGATTTAATATATATGTTCTAGTTGAAGGATAGTCGCACACTTGAAGCTGAGGTGAAGATCTACTCGACGAGGGTCAATTCAGTGCACATACTTGTCACGTCCCGACCCGCGGGCCCGCCACGTGACAACCGCCGCGACGATCCCGAGGAGGGACACACATCACTCAACCCTCGAGTCATCGCAAGGCTCACAAACTCCCCGCTAAAACAACACCGCAATAATAAAGGTACCAAAAAAACAAAACTTTCACTCGAAGAATCAATAGTAAAGTGAAAGATATACAAATCACATTCTACGAGTTAATAACACTAGTGGATCCACCTGCACTCATACAATGCAACCTGATTAAGAGTAAACAAACAACCTGACTCGGGATACAAATTGCCAAGCACTTCGCCTCGCTATGACGACCAAAACCACTAAAACCTGGAAGAGAGGAGGGGGTGAGTAACCATAGTCACTCAGTGAATGGGTTAGCACAAATCTAACAGAATATCAAAACAAATCGATGAAATACAATAAACACATTTTACAATAACATAAGTAGACTGAAACGCTTCACAATTTCCACACAATGAAAGTGTAATATAAGAAACCTTGGTATTTAAAACCAAAACATAGGTTCTCACGAGCATCGACAAAACCTTAACATGTATAAAAACAAATACTTGGATATAAGTTCCCCAAAATGAGTAGAAAATACCAACTTAAACAAATAAAAATTCTCGATCAATAAGCAATGGCCTAAAAACACTCTCTCCAACATTAGCGCCGTCGCGACTAAGTTGAGAGCCGTCGAAAAGTCTTCGCACCCTTTGAGCGTTGGCCCACCGGTCCCGTGTGGTGACCCCGGGATCCCGATGTATCATCCAATCGGGGGCTCTACGCTCCCACCGATCCGGACAAATCAATACCCAGGTCCACAACGCCACCTCTAAAGGCTGGCCCGTTGGGACCCACTCTCTGCGATGAGTCGGGCCTTAGCCCGCCGTCACCATCAAACCAACATATAGTCTGTAGCAATAATACAATCGAATCACTCATGCCACGGGGTCCTTATCCGGGACAAGCATTCACATATCGGGAATAAACATTATTTCCACAAATCCAAAAGCCAAAACATAGCAATGCATGTAAACTTTCAAAAAAAGTATTCCAATCCCGATGTGCCAATACATTCAAAAAAACATTTACGTCCAAATGCCAAGAATAACCCAATAATATGCGAAGCTCGAAGCATTGCTTTAGACAATAAAAACCCAGATCAATATTAAAGCGCATTATAATATCCACAATCTAGAAGAACATGTCATTCGGAAATAAAAAAACCCTTTTTGTTTTTCATAACCATAATTATCAAAAAGCATGCTTATACAAGTGAAAGGTTTTACAAACCATTTCTAAAAAGTTGATGCCAACAGTGTAGAAAAAGAAACATTAAGTTTTTGAAATACAATAAAAAGGCATCAAAACAAGCATAGCTTTTTGTTCTAGTTAAACCCTCAAGTTACTTAGGATCATTCTAGCTTTCTCTTTCTTGAGCTCACTAAGTTTTTCCTCCAAATACAAGATTAATCCCCAAGGTCTAGTCTATCACAACCTCTAAATACTTTTACAAGTCATGAAAATATGTTCATCTCATCACATATATTTACACCTACCAATATACATTGATTAAATCCTACTTTACACATCATTAGGTATTTACTTTCACAAGCCTTTACTATTCGAGCCTCTCTTATACTCAACAATGTCTTAAATCCTTATCATAGTGCCACTACCTCAACATTAATATTTACTTCATCTATAATAATTTCATTGTCAAAATACTCACAAGTTGACTATCTCCTCTAAGGATGTATTAAATCAAACTATTATTAAAAATTCACAGGAATATTCAGTCTTTGCAATTCAACACTTGTCACATATATAGCTCAAGCTATTCATCATCAACCTTCTAAATAAATTCCATTTAGAATAATAATCATAATCATTGGCATCCACCCGATATATATATATATATATATATATATATATATATATATATATATATGTATATCCCGATATGATCAAACTACAATTAAGCACCCTACACTATGCTCACAAGAACAAACCTCATCAATTTGTGAGAATCCTACTACATAAGTGTAATTATGTCACCCATGGTTCTCAGATATTACAAAGAATATATTAGTATAAATTTCACTGACTAGCCAAAATCATATATAAGGTTCCACAAGTTATTCCAATTCCAATATACTAGTGTAGTCATATACCTTAGCATTCAAGACTTCATCAGGTTCCATGTACCATGTTTATCACATCATGCCTCAAAACTTCAGAAATTATGCATCATTAGGGAGATTAAATCATCCTTTGAACATACATAATCAATTTCACTTATAACACATAAGCTTAATGAACTCATTGTAATAATCAACAATTTCCATTCATCCACCAAACATGTATGTCCTTAGTAAGCGTTCTCATGATTTTTTTCAGAGAGTAAACCACAAGTCATTCCAAATAAAACATAGTTTCTAGCGGTCATCTATGCTTTCTTCTCATCCATGAAATAGTGATTTAAAACATGATAAAGCCATGAAAATCATTTCAGAAAACAATTAAAATATTTTCGATATTCAATTAGAATTGTGCATTCAACATAACCCACTCACAAGACATGTTGCCTCGTATGGAGACGCGCACACTGATTGGCGGTTTCCTTCCCTTTGGAGGTGCTTCGCCACCTAGATACAAGCAGGGAATCCAAATACTAATGAACACAAGAATGATAGCTAAAAGAAAATGCATGCAAATACATTTATACATGTCTAATACGAAACCTTAGGGTTTTAGGGCAAAACATTGTCATTTTGGACTCAAACGACCTCAGAATGGAGTAAACCTAGTTCCAATAAGTTCAATGAATGAAAAGCTTCAATTTGGATCAAAGAAATACAATAAAAGGCCAAAGTTTTTCGGTGCTACAGTAACGTCGGGAATGCTACAGTAAAACCCGAACCTTACAAATGGTTTTCTCTCATTTTACAACATCAAACGATGAAATTTTGCCACAATTCTCATGAATAACAATTGACAACATCAAGGGCTTCATTTTTAAGCTCAAAAAAACTCCCACAAATCTTGAAAAAAATCTAAGGTTTTTGGTCTAGGTTTCTAAACAAAAGAATACAATGAAAAATACGGAAGAAATACATGGTAAAAAAACTTGGATAAAGGCTCTTACCTTACTCAAGAGGATGTGGGGAATAAATTTTTTTGGTGTTGGTTCGCGGAATTGGTCGCCGGAAATAGTTAGGGATTTTTTTTAAGGGTTCGGCCGGCATGGAGAAACAAAGAAGGAGAAGGAAAGAAGAAGGAAGAGAAAAGATTTGGATATTAATTCTCGGGTTGCTACGATTGTCGGGTTTCTACGAGTACACTTCAACGATCTTGGGTGCACTACTGATGTCGGGGTGCTACGATGCAGGCACGGAATCAATAGTCTTTGAGGTGCAAAAAAACTACGAGGAACAGAGCTAGTTTAACTATAGTAATGGGTCTGCTACAATGTTTTTTTATCATTTTTCTAAATTACTCTATTGCCCCTCTAACTCAAGAATGGAAACAAAATCCAAATGACCGAATTGCCCCTGTTTTTTTGGCGAATTTTTCGCACATAACCAACTGTGCAATCCAGTAAAAATCTATTAATGCAAAATGACCATTTTACCCTAATGCATTCACAGAAAATAAGAGAAAAATCCTAGATCCAAATTTGGACTGGGTACAACACTATACTGGTGGCAGAGATGAAAAAGGTTTGCTTTTTCTTGACTCACTTTCAATGTTTGATTCAACTGCTTTTGAATTCTTATATTAGGTTTAGAATTTTCAGATATTACATCAGTGAAGACACTCTCATGATTAATATTCTAAACACCTGTTAATTTAGCTTAAAAGTTATAACATATGCAATTGCATTTTTTATTTTTGTTGTTATTTTTTCCTTATTTTGATATGCGGTATGCATTCTTATGGAAGATCTTTTTCCACCATATGTAGAGGTTGAAGCAAATGGTCCTTACTTCCAAATCATAAGTTTGATAACATTTTGTGAGTTTCTTCTTCTGACCCTAATTATAATATGAAAGTATTACAAATTTGGTTGTTTACTGATCTGTGAAAAGTTTCTATCTTATAAGTTATTGTGCTTGATTTAATTTTCTCAAGGGTTAATGGTGTGTATTTTTCTATTGACATGCAAGATGGATGCATTTGAAGGCAACTGTGTTAATTATGCTCCATTTCTCCATGCAGATTATATTAAGCTAGTGATGTATTACCTGCCTACAACAAATGATATTCCGCCAACTTTAAGAGACATAATAAATCTATTAAATGAGGAAAACAGTAGGTTGCCAATGTCACACCCCGAACCCTGCGAGCGGACAAATGGCCGCAGACCCACAGGGCATAAACCTCATAAGCCTACGAGGCCTCAAAACCTGATTCAGAGCAGATAACTTATAACAAACCAACTGAGGAGGGGAAAAGAAAATATATATGAAAAACATGGTACAGAAATACAAGACAGTCTTACATATGCAAGAATCCAAAGTACAAATATTGGTTTTCACAAATTTCAAGAAAATGACAACCCTAGTGGATCTATCCTAGCACTGGTTGAACATTACTAGTCTTAAGCACAACAACCATAGAGTCCAGAACTTGAAAAGATAGAAGAAGAGAGGCTGAGTAATTCTGTTACTCAGTGGGGAGAAAACAAGTGGAAAACTCATAAATACCATCAAAAATACGGAAAATGGTTGTCTAAACATTTCCAAAACATAAAATTACTCCAACAAGAAAATTTAGAAGTATGTTTCAAGCGTATCGAATTTTCAGAATAATACAAATCTCCGAAATTACAATTTAAACAAAATGCTGAGTATAATATTCTAATAAAAGAATACTTCCATGTCAATCACAAAAATTTAAAACCCAGAATACAATCTTAGAAATACAACTTCATGACAAAATAAAAAGTTTGTATCCTTGCAAATAATCAAAATCAAAAGAACAAAGCAGAAAGTAACAGATTTCAGTATATGTCTCCAAATTCACTATAGATGCCAGATATCATTTGTTTACCCTCGGTTACCCGAGCAAGAATAACAGAAGTCATTTATTTACCCTCAGTGACCCGAGACTAAATATCAGATGGTCGTTGATTATTTCACTGAATGGGCATGGTGCGAAACTGCAGTTTCTTTTTTTCCAGAATTTCTTGTCGACAAGGTCAAGGTTTAACCCTCCACTGGCAGGATTACATATCGCTCAATTGGAGACCAAAACATTCAGACAGATTTCAAAGCCAAAATACAGAATATTCACAAGTTTTCCCCAAAATACTCACACAAGCAAAAATATAGAATTTAAGAATCCCACTGTAAGGAAAAATACTGAATAAACAGGAATTATTTACAAAACTATATAAATGAATAAATCGTCAAATAAAAACCAATCACCTTTGAAAAATTTACACTCTCAAGGTCTTAGCATAATATCAATTCTAACATGTTTCATTTCACAACACATAACTCCAAGATCATACCAAAAATTGCAAAGATATTTTGCAGTACCAAACTTAGGACAACCTGAATATTTTTCCTTGTCAAATCATTCACAAAATTTAGTCTCCAGAAGTGAGAAAAATCATGCTAAACATGAAGATTTTCTGTAGAGACATCCTCTTGTACAAGTCTTTTAATAGATCATAACTTCTAATCTACAAATCCAATAACTTGAAATTTTGCAGATTGAAGGTCAAGGTAATAAGGAATATTTTCCATACTGAGCACTTTGTCTCATTTTACTAGTTAAGTCTGGAATTTGTCTATAAATCCATAAGTCCATACAATATTATTTTTAGGACACGCCAAATAGAATGGATCATGTCTCATAGAGTGTACGCCCAGTAAATATGAAATTTTGGCAGATAGATAGATCAAATAAATCATTACGACTTTTCAATTTTAATCTTCTACAATTTCCGCCTCTATGACCTCCGAATTCATGTCACAATTTCCACTCAACTCATTGTCATGACTTGCTAAATTAACTCTAGTAATTCCAAGCATGAAGCTTACAATGTAAAAGGTTCAAATATGTATGGAAATATCCCAATAACCCTTGAAATATTGTCTCTAAGCTCTAAGCCACCAAATGATCTACTTTACTTCCAAAGTGCATCCTCATAATTTCAGTAACAATATCATCAAGGAGAGGCTATCCCCATCCTAGACAATAAATCAAAACATGAAATTCAAGACTCAATCTTGCCTCATGATTGTAGTACAACATTTCTCTTGACTTATTCACTTCTGGCATTCACCCATGTTAACATTTCTTCCAAGAACCTATATGTCACTTGGACATCAATTCAGCATTATCTATGATCAACATACATCCTTCAAAACATATATGGCATCCACTATACATTAACTTCATGAACTTTGATCTTATCATCATCAAAACATGATCACAATCCTACCGCATAAGAATACATAGATCTTATAAACAAATGGATGGTCAAACAAATATTTAAAAGATGATTGGATGCTCAACACAACCATATTTTTAGAAAATTCTGAAAATAAGGATGCAAATAAAAATGAAATGATATACATAAAATATCAGTAGATACAATATTCATAACAAAATATCTTTGAAGGCTAAGCTCAGAATTTTCTACATATTCAAAATTCATATACAAAAAGTCACTGAAAGAATACTGTAAAGTTTCCAAAACATACCAAAATTCAAAATCCAAAAATGATCAAATATTCCTTTAAATGGAATAGTTGCAGGCTCCCACTCTTGGGATAT